>NW_014333700.1:0-1162 GCF_000341935.2 Cephus cinctus | reverse complement strand
CCAATATCATTGTGATTAGTAGCTGTCTGAGTCTAACCTATCCTTAAGAAAAGGGATTCAGCAAACGGGATTCATTGTGATCTCCTGTGGGTACTGAATCATTATCATCCGAACCAATAGCTGGCCCACGCTCTTCGGACGCATTGTACAATCTGTTGTATTGTGATTCCAGCTACCTCTTTCCATTCCAAAAGGCTAATAGAGAGAATACGTAAACAAAAACACTTCTTGTCGCCTACGGTACGACTATCAAACGAGAGACAATTATAAAGTGCGTGAGTGCGTATGAGAGACACAAAATAGAATATTAAGGATACCTAAGCCCGTATTCAGAACTCGCTTTTAGTGTTAATAGCGCGCTTTTAAATTATTTGTTAGTGAGTTTATAGGTGATCGTATTTAGAACCGCTTTTATGGTCACTCTTAAGGTCACTAACAGCTAATAGCGCGCTATTAGCGAAAAAGCCTATTCAGAACCGCTTTTAAGCCTCTAACAGCGCGCTATTAGGCGCCATCTTGTGACTAACAGCGACCTGTTCGTAGATGTGGGCAGGGGCATGTTTAAAGTGACAGGTCGCTCAAATATGGCGGAACAAATAGAGGCTATTGCCGAAGTGGACGAAGTCCGCGAAGTTAATTAAATGAGAGTAAGAAATCCGCAAGTTTTTCGAGAGAGACGTGATCCGTTTGAATTGTTTAGTGATCGTGAATTTCGAAACAGATATCGCTTATCGAAAGATAGTTGTACGATTTGTGATCAGTCTAGTGGAAGATAGGTTAGTGTCTCATGCCGGTCACCACACCGACATATCCCCAGCAATGCAGGTGCTTGTAACCCTGCGGTTCTATGCTAAGGGATGCTACCAGACAGAATTAGGTGAGTCATTACCATAAATCAATGCTCGTTGTGAAAATTAATATTAAAATAAATTATTATAACACTCTGTCATTTGCATGATATCAATAAAATCATTATACATTTTAGGAGATCTGCATGGCGTTTCCCAGCCTAGTGTATCCAGAATAGTTGCAAAAGTATCTAATGCTATTGCTGCACTGCTTCCACGATTTGTTGTTTATCCAGCTAGAATGGAAGCTCTTAAAACGAAGTTCTACAACATAGACCACTTTCCTGGGGTTGTGGGCTGTATTGATTGCACCC
>NW_014333699.1:28309-30684 GCF_000341935.2 Cephus cinctus | reverse complement strand
CATTCGAATACGTTGTAGCGTTCTCTTGACGCCCTGGTGCCCTCCTAGATGGGCATCGTGGTGTTGTAAACCATAATATAGATTTGGGAACGCGCCTACGTCAGAAGCGACGGAATGGCCACGATGCGACGCGGCACATTCCACTCGACAATATTATGGAAACAAAGGAGACACATCACCGACACCATGGCGAAATATAGAAACAATCCTTGGTTATTGTATCTCTAAAAAATTCCATAATTAAAATTATAAAAAGCGGACGGCCTGTCGGCTCGTCAGACGAAGTAGGAGAGCTACGAGTGAAGCGTTACTACGGTAACTTAGTCGAAGTACTAACCTCCAGCCTCGTGATTTCATACTTACCACGTTTACGGTTTATTTCTAATAGTGTATTCTAACGTAACTTGTTTTGTTTCAAATAAATCTTTTACTTGTTATCGAGAGTTAAGTTCCAACTTTTTACTCGGGCAACGAATCCCAAAGTACCTGACTCCCGAAAACCCTTTCCGGCAGTCGAATCCGTGAACCCTGTATTTGGGCTCACAACAATTGGTGGCAGCGCATTAAACATTGAAATATGTGTCCAAACAACTCTTCAGTTTCGAGATTGTCGGCGGAGGCTCCTTTCTCTACTGGAGTAAGGATCTTATCTGAGGCGGAGAGGACCGCCGACCTTTTAAGGAGGGCCGAGGTGGCTCTCCGAAATAGGATCGAGAGGGTGCTAACCATTTCGTTAGCCGGAGTGAGTATTTAGACTTACATTTTTTTTTTGAATTTTGCATGTCCTTTGCATTAATTCATTGTCTGTTTCCATTTTTCTTGTAGCTCGACTTCATCAACATTGGCGAAATGCGAATGAGAAGGCGAGTCCGGGCGGATCTCCGTTGCCAGGTGGACTGGCACTGGGGAGAGGGGAGTATAACGGAGCCAGACCTCTTCTGCCTCCGAAAGCTGTTCGGAGAGGAGGAATACGAACCAGAGAGTTGGTTCTAGTCCAAATATGTTATAAATATGTATATATTTTTGATTGTTTGTCTAAATAAATTATATTGTTTTAATTGATCTATGTCTGATTTTGTCCTCACTCCAATCCTCTACACACCTCTTCCTTTAACTTAACCAAGGAAATGCTTAAGACGGTTCACATGAACCTTTAGTAGTTTCTTATTCACTGTTATAGTGTAGTTTACTTTAGAGTTCTTTTCTAGTATTTCATAAAGTCCTGTCCATTTAGCAGAGAGCCTTTTGGAACGTCCTCTTCGTAATGCCTCATCATATAGTAGGACTTTATCGCCGACTTTGAATTTGTTGATTTCGGTATTTTTGTCGTAGTAGTCCTTTAATTTTTCCTTAGCAACAATGAGATTATCTCTAGCGACTTGATTTGCGGCTCTGAGTCGTTCTCGTAATTCAAATGCGAAGTCATCGTAGTTATATGTGGGTTTTGGTTCCCTTTCAAAGGTACTAGGTAATAAGGCTTGCCTGCCATAGATTAATTAAAATGGGGTAAATCCCGTAGCAGTATGCGAAGTAGTATTATAAGTAAACATGGCGTAAGGGAGCCATTCATCCCAGTCTTCTTGATCTGGACTGATGAAATTCCGTAAATATTCTGCCAGTGTCCGATGAGAGCGTTCTAGCGCTCCGTTAGATTCTGGATGGTAAGCGGAAGTCTGTACTTTCTCTATTTCCAAAAGCTTACAAGTATTTTTGAACATTTCACTCAGGAAATTAGTTCCTTGATCCGTTAGTATTTTCTCAGGTATACCATGTTCACAAATGATTTTTGTGATGAATTCTTTGGCTATAGTCCTGGCTTCCTGATTTGGTATTGGTATGGCTTTACTAAATTTTGTGAGACTGTCTTGGAATGTTAATATATATTTGTTTCTTTGATGGGTTTCTACTAATGGTCCAACGATATTGTTGTGCCGTAACGTCTCGGTGACGAAGGAGTTCGTTCGAGAGGTTAGGGCTAAGGTAATTTTTGGGATCGTTGCCGGTTAAGGAGTTGGAACTCGCGTGAATACAACAAAACAGAGAAGGTTTATTGAAACAATCAAGTGTTGTATAGTATGTCGACGTACGTCGACTTGGAAAAATATAGGCACCGTTCGGTCCTCCTATTCTCTGTACCGAGTCTACTTCACGAGACCACCTTATCCGTTCGGATTTTAATTGTAGACTGTAGATTTTCGGATGTGCAGCCATAAGCTGGACTTCCGAAAAGTGATTATTGTGCGATTTTTAGATTTCCACATATTGGTTGCCAGGCCGCCTTTAGTACTGACTTAGCGCATTGCTACACGCGTGAACTACTTGGCCTGGCGTTTGTCAATGGGGTCAGGAGACTCCCAGCACAACATCCCTCCCCC
>NW_014333699.1:23834-26735 GCF_000341935.2 Cephus cinctus | reverse complement strand
GTCTTCTACCGTGGGGCAGGTTACGCCGCTGCCATAGTCAAGTTCGTCGTTCGAACTGTTGTTCTCTTCTTTGCAGGACGATGAGCATTCGCTCTGCTCTTCCGAGCTTTTTTCCATACGGATTTCTGCGCTATCTCTGCCCCAACCGCACAGCTTTGTGCTGGGACGTTCAGAGTCCTTCGCGCTTTCTTCTGGCCCTAGGCTGCCGTTCGGCTCGGAGGTTTCCCTCGCCTTCTTCTGGGCCCTTGTCGTAGCGTAAATACGACTTAACGCGTCCGCGTTAGTGTTTCTTTTCCCGGCCTTGTACTCCACGTCAAACTCATGTTCCGATAGTTTAATTCTCCATCTCATGAGTCGGGAGCCCGGGTCCTTTACTCCAAACAGCCAAGTCAGCGGCTGATGGTCCGTCACGACCTTGAACCGGGTGCCGTAGATATACGGTCGGAACTGTGCTATCGCCCATACGATGGCGAGTAGCTCCTTTTCAGTCGTGGTGTAGTTGATCTCCGCTTTAGACAGCGTTCTGCTTGCGTAGCAGATTGGCAGGGCTTCTCCGACCTTGCCCTGAGACAAGATTGCGCCGATTGCCTTGTCGGACGCATCCGTTGTCACGATAAAAGGCTTCTCAAAGTCCGGATATTGTAAAATCGGTGCTGATGTCAGTGCCTTCTTCAATTCTTCGAACGCGGAATCTCGGATTGCGGTCCATTCGAACTTCGTATCCTTCCGGATAAGTTCGGTGAGAGGCTTGGCCATTTTCGAGAAATCCCTGATGAACTTCCTGTAGTAGCCGGCCAAGCCCAAGAAGGACTGAACTCCCTTGACATCCTTTGGTACGGGGAATTCTTTTACCGCTGCGAGTTTCTCTGGATCCACTCGCACACCTTCTTCCGAGATAATATGGCCTAGGTAGTGCGTTTCCCTTCGTAGGAACTGGCACTTACCTGGTTGTATGGCCAGTTTGGCTTCCTTTAGGCGCTGGAACACCTCTCTCAGGCGAGCGTTGTGCTCGTCTAGGTTCTTTCCGTACACCACTATGTCGTCTAGGTAGACGTAGCATTTTATTCCTTGGAGTCCTGCTAGTACGGAGTTCATTAACCGTTGGAAAGTACGGGGAGCATTTTTTAGGCCAAAGGGCATCCGGTTTTACTCGAAATGCCCTTGCGGAGTGGAGAACGCCGTTTTCTCCTTGTCTTCTTTCGCCATCGGGATCTGATGAAATCCCGAGGCGAGGTCTAGGGTCGAAATGTATCGTGCTTTTCCCAACTGGTCCAATATCTCGTTGATGTTGGGCAGTGGGTATGAGTCTCCTATGGTGGGTTCGTTTAGCTTGCGGAAATTCACCACCACGCGCATGCGTCGCTCGCCCGTTGCTATCTTTGACTCCAAAAACCGATGTATTCTGCTACTTAGATGCCACTGGTTCAATAGTCGCAAAGATACCACACTCCAAAAAGCCGATCTTTTATTACGCATTGATTCTACCCGGTAGTCGAGAGTACGGACCATTACCTGTTGCTGAATTTCTCAGTGATACACATACAGTTCCGCAAATTACATATTTTCTTTCCACTTTGTATCACGCCATGAAACAGTATACAGCACGCAAAGTCATCATAAAGAAAATAGAAACCGATTTTAGTATCGCTCTCATAGTTAGTACTCTCAAGACTTTCAATGATATGACAATGAGTGTCTATTTATCAAAGATGAACCAACTTCTGTTCTTCACACTGTTCTTCACTTCTTCTGAAGACTGTGCTACGAAAAGCAAAAAAAATCTTCAAAGCAAAAAAACATGTGAAGCTCGCAGCTTTGTTGATAACACGATTGATACATTCCGAAACAATGCAAGCTGTAGCGATCAATTTTAAGATAATCGTTGTCATTTTTGGCTTGGTTTATAAAGTCCCAATATTAGAAACCTATTTGGAAGACGTACTCTCGATGAAAAATATACACGCAACAGAGTCGGTTGATGAAGCACAGCATGGATATGACGAATATGCTGATGAAGCTATTTTGAAAAATGATGCAGAATTAAACGACTTAGCGGTGGAAAGGGTTCCCCATTCTACGCTATTTTTTATGAGTTGTACGAAAATATCTTGGAACAGTTTTCGGAAAATACGGATCAGCAATTACTAGATGAACTAGACACAACTAACAAGGAAACCCCCCCAACCCAACCTCACCGATTTCAATAATTGTTTGATATGTTGTAGTCCTCGACAAAATAAGAGACACGTATTTTTTTTTTGTGCTGACATCCACTTTAAAGGGGTGAAAACGACCCCTGAAATTCACCCCCAAAAATCGTTTTTTCATCATATCTCGACTTCTAATTAATATTTTTTAATAAAACCAAGTGGAAAATATTTGTCATAAGGAAAACGACCCCTGAAATTCACCCCCATATTTTTTATGCTTTTTTTCTGCATAAAAACCGGGGTATGGGCTCAAAAAAATAAAGAAAAGCGTTTCCGTTAACTCCATCAAATATTTCAGTTGGGGTGTTTCAGGATTTTTCAAAGGGATAAAAACCACGCCTAAATTTTACCCCCGAAAATTGTTTTTTATCATATGTCAGATTCTATTTGATATTTTTTAATAAAACCAAGTGGAAAATATTTGTCATAAGAATTCGAAGATATGAGGTGTGTTTATGACCCAAGGGGTTGCAACCCTTATTTTATATTTTGAAAAAACTATATTTTTTATGCTTTTTTCTGCATAAAAACCGGGGTATGGTATTCAATTTACACATTGAAAATATCAATACTTACTTATCAAAGCCAAAAGTTATTTTGCGTGACGAATTATAAAGAAATTGAGTTGTCAGAAAAATTGAAACAAATATCAATCGATGCAACAAATGACTTCAATGAAGTTGATACGATT
>NW_014333699.1:16669-23631 GCF_000341935.2 Cephus cinctus | reverse complement strand
CTCAATATTTATTAATATTTTTTAATGGAACTATGATTAAAAATTATTTTTTATAAGATTTATTTCTTTTTCTTCTCTTTTTATAATTAATTGTAAGTCACAGTATTTTATTCTTCAAAGTGTTGACAATAATGATTATCTTCAAAAAAGTGCTTAAAACATAAAGACTTCTTACACCAACCACATCGTATAATAGCAATATTGTTACATCCTTCTATTTCGCAATGTACATTACAAGAATCCCCAAAAGAGAACTCAACAGGATTTTCAAACTTATCTGGTTTTTCATTAATGTAACCACTTTTGTACCAGGAATATTTAAACATATTCTTATATCTCGGCGAGGAAAGCTGATTATGAACTAGAGATTGCATTTTTATGATGTTATTTCTCAAATGTAAATTTAAGTCATAATTCATCAAAGTCACTTGATCTGAAAAATGTCGTACAAAGTTTTTCCATATGCGAAATCCATATACATCAAGAAATTGGATCTGAAGATGTAAGATTTAAAGCTTCTAACAATTGGTTAGCGAAATTCAAAAAGGCTCACAGAATAGTGTCTAGAAAAATAAATAAATTTATTACTAGGAAAACATTGGAAAATACTTTAGAGCTCCAAATGATGGCTGATATGTTTGTTGCTGATGTGAAATCTTCTACATCATCAATTGCAATTGAAAATGTATATAATTCAGATCAGAGTGGGTTCCAATTAGAAATGCATTCTGGAAGAACATTAGCAGTTGAAGGAGAAAAGCAAGTGCAATGCCTAGTACAGTCAGTTTCATCAACAACGCATAGTTACACTATACAACCACTTATATCAGCTACTGGACAACTTCTCTCACCGCTTTTTCTTGTTTTAAAAGAATCAACTGGTCAATTTGGCCCTGTTGTAGAAAAAAACTTATTTAGACCAGAAAACGTGTATGTAGAAGCATCAAGATCTGGAAAATTAACTACAGGTGAGTAAATTTTTGTTTATTATAGTGCAATAATAAAGAAAATGAGGTGATAAATATATTTTTTGATTACAGATATCTTCAAAGTTTGGTTAGAAAAAGTATTTTATCCACATGTAGGTGCTCAATCTATGTTATTACTCGATTCCTGGAGTGGACACTGTGATAAAGTTATAGAAGAAACGATTCCAGAAAATAAAATTGTTAATGTAAAAAAAAATACCAACAGGAACAACAGGAAAAATTCAACCACTTGATGTATATGGATTTCGCATATGGAAAAACTTTGTACGACATTTTTCAGATCAAGTGACTTTGATGAATTATGACTTAAATTTACATTTGAGAAATAACATCATAAAAATGCAATCTCTAGTTCATAATCAGCTTTCCTTGCCGAGATATAAGAATATGTTTAAATATTCCTGGTACAAAAGTGGTTACATTAATGAAAAACCAGATAAATTTGAAAATCCTGTTGAGTTCTCTTTTGGGGATTCTTGTAATGTACAGATACTTTAGGCCTCCAAATGATGGCTGATATGTTTGTTGCTGATGTGAAATCTTCTATATCATCAATTGGAATTGAAAATTTATATAATTCAGATCAGAGTGGGTTCCAATTAGAAATGCATTCTGGAAGAACATTAGCAGTTGAAGGAGGTGCAAGTGCAATGAAGTCTTTATGTTTTAAGCACTTTTTTGAAGATAATCATTATTGTCAACACTTTGAAGAATAAAATACTGTGACTTACAATTAATTATAAAAAGAGAAGAAAAAGAAATAAATCTTATAAAAATAATTTTTAATCATAGTTCCATTAAAAAATATTAATAAATATTGAGCCAATACCCTGGTTTATATAAAGAAAAAAAGCATAAAAAATATAGTTTTTTCAAAATATAAAATAAGGGTTGCAACCCCTTGGGTCATTAACAAACCTCATATCTTCGACTTCTTATGACAAATATTTTCCACTTGGTTTTATTAAAAAATATCAATTAGAATCTGACATATGATAAAAAACAATTTTCGGGGGTAAAATTTAGGGGTGGTTTTTATCCCTTTGAAAAATCCTGAAACACCCAAATTGAAATATTTGATGGAGTTAACGGAAACGCTTTTCTTTATTTTTTTGAGCGCATACCCCGGTTTTTATGCAGAAAAAGAGCATAAAAAATATAGTTTTTTCAAAATATAAAATAAGGGTTGTAACCCCTTGGGTCATAAACACACCTCATATCTTCGACTTCTTATGACAAATATTTTTCACTTGGTTTTATTAAAAAATATTAATTAGAAGTCGAGATATGATGAAAAAACGATTTTCGGGGGTGAATTTCAGGGGTCGTTTTCACCCCTTTAAAGTGGATGTCAGCACATAAAAAAATACGTGTCTCTTATTTTGTCGAGTACTACAACATATCAAAAAATTATTGAAATCGGTGGGGTCAGGTTGGGGGGGTTTCCTTGCAAGAATTGCTTTTACTCGAATAGTTTTGTTCATTATCTCTTAGAATACATTTTGCCGTACTATCCTCTTTGGTCGGCAGTTATAATAAGTAAATTGAGTCTGCGGCGTGATTGCAATGCGTCGGTTGAAAATTATTTTAAAATTATTAAAGAAAACGTTTTCAAGAAAAAGCTGAATATTCAAGCACCACGTTTCTTTCGTAAAATGCAATCGCTGATTAAAGGGTGGCTACAGGAAAGGGAATATTCGTTAATAACGATCAGACAACGAAGAGAACGTAGCGCGACGGATAACGATGAAGAAGATCAAGCGATCGAGCAGTGGAAACCCGCCAGATCTAAGAAGCGAAAGGGCAATATATACTTTCCCGCGGAAAAATATATTGATAATAGCACAGTCATGACCGACCAATTACTCAGAGAAGAGTTAAAAGAAAAAATAATCTACGAATCTGAAGTACCTGTCAAAGAGAAGGCACAACCATTACCACCATGTGGAGATTTAGACGAAGAGCTAAACGTTGAAGATTCGAGTGAGTTTATCGATTACTCTTCGTTTTACGAAGATATTGAAGATAGATTTTTGAAACAAAAATCGTATCCCTCGAATTTTCCCAACCACATCAAAGATTTCGGTGGCATTCCACTCAATCAAGGAATTTTCAGCACATTGCTACCGGACAAGTATATGGATGGCGAGCTAATTAATTCTTTCTTTATAGCCCTCCAAGAGATAACTGCAAGAAGCAGCTTGAACTTGCTGTCCTTTGAATCGTATTTCACCACCAAGTTAATGGTCGGCGAAAAAAGTATTGGATTTACCAACTGGGCCAAGAAAGTTCAACCAGCAAAGTATGACGTCTGGCTGTTGCCAGTTTTGATTGATCAGAATCACTGGACATTGCTCGTTGTATTACTAACGCATTATATAATGATATATTTCGATTCGTGTCACCATTTGCCACCAAAGTCTCTAATAAACAGAATCTGCAGTTTTATTGGAAGTTCCCGAACGGCTCGACAAGCTAAACTGACTAACTGGAGTCAGTGGGTACTATCGGCACCTACTGACATGCCACACCAGATGAAAGAAAACGGTAATATTGGAGGAAACTGTGGAATGCACGTATGCATGTGGGCCTATACTATCGTTAGCAGCTCCATTGTGCCATTTGAAGAGGAACATATGAACACAGCTCGGAAAGGAGTGGCACGGTTTCTTTTGGACTTTCCTATCAACAAGACAATTCTCAAGCGCTTACAAACTAAGGATGCCATGTTTGACTCCTACGGCACAGTTCCTGAAATTAAAAATATTGTTCATTCGATTAACCTATCTCGCCACCCGTCACTAAATTTCGACTCGACTCTTGTATTTGCAGCATCAATAAGAGTGCTGAGTGAAATTGCGAAACTTTGAGAGGGCACAAAGCGCACTACAGAAAAGCTAATACTCAATATATAAAAACACCGACTACTTATGTACAAAAACGTTCCTGAAATTTATATTGAATTGTTTTCTATCGTGAGTTTTTCAACAGTTATAAGCAGGGTTGTAAATTAATTAAGTATTTGTATTAAGTGATATTAATTTTAGAGGACCGTAAGCGGATTTCGAATATCGTGATATCGGACTTCTTGTCCGTCACTTTGTGATATTAATCGTGCAACAGTTGAAATCTGACAATATGGTATTTCGTTCGTTCACTTTATCTGCAAAGTAAAAAAAAGAAGAAAATTTTTTTTTCCTAAGCAAAAAAGTTTATCTAGTCAAGACGAACTCTGTGAAAATAGGAATATATTTACTAGAAAGTTAAACTTCATAGAAGAAAATTAATTTCTACTATGGGAAAAAAATCGAATCCTAACGTCGATACCAAATTAATTTCTATTGCAAGTGCTCCAATATTTATAAGAAGCACTGCTGAATTAATGAAGACATTATACGATGTGATATTAGTTTTATAGTAATAAAAGCCTGTGATATCAGATTGATTACTAATTACATCGTGATATATCAACCGTAGAAAACAAATCGAAACTAAGTGTGCAATTTTGTATCTTAATTTCATCCATGAAATAAAAATATAAGAAAAGAACTTTTCGAAAACATAAATGAGTTGTTTATTTGGTCAGCGCGAACTTGATGAAGGTAGGTATTTACTAGAATGATAAATTCATGAAACAAAACTAATTTCTATGATGCAAATTCAATACATGTAAAAACATTTTTTGGTCAACGTTTTTGGTTCCTCAAAAAATTGTATGTCGCCATTTCGAAAAAATGATAGATTCAGTAAGTGACCTACACTTCTCAAGCGTTCCCAAGCGTTGAAGAAAAGAATTTCCGAAGTGATCTGAGATGAGAAAATCAAGTCACCTGGATGGAATCATGTGTATGCAAGTAGTATGAAGTCGGAAAGACTTGGTATTCGTGGAACACTAGCAACAACGTCAATGACATACTAAATCGGGTGCAATTTTTAAACGCACGATATCAGGCACTCATGAGTTTACACAAATATATTCTGTACACACAGAAGAATACAACGCACAATGATTTTTCCTATTAACGACCTTTATTTATTTTCTAAATAATATAAAGGTCAAGTATGTGAGCTATGTCACGTACGAGTACAAATTTCCATGTTTTTTATTAACAGGCCGTTAACGGGATAAATCACATGTCGTTGAATTTTTTTCGCACATAGAATATTAGTGTAAATCTGCAAGTTGCTATGGGTGTACATGTGGAAGTGCTGTTCAGTTTCACAGATTTGTATATGCTTGCGCTTGCTGTAACAGCGTTACATAGAAAACAGCTTACCATTTTTATACGCATGATCTATGGTACTCGTGACTTTACACGAATATTCTGTACACGGAAACGAATAAAACATACTTTGGTTTTTCCCATTGACGAGCTTTATTTATTTTTTTAAATAAAATACTTGTGCAGTATACGAGCAATGCTCGGTGCGATGGCGAGTCGTTAATTTTTTGCTTCCTCATAGAGGAAGCTATGTGACGGTGGAAAATTTTCCTGTCGAGATTTTCATGTCACCATTTTCAGAATGTGCCAAAACGTCGAGAAAACACGTTTGGAGAAAATGTCCGGGTGTGTGTGTGTGTGTGTGTGTGTGTGTGTGTAATGGCCTCCCAAAATTTAAACGTGTATAACTCGAGAACTGTTTTAGCTAGAGTATCATTTAGAATAGAGTACTTAGAATAGAGTATCATTTAGCCGTGATATGTCTCAAATTTGGCGGAGATTGGTAAAACGGATCTGATTATACATATCTTCAAGTTTTTGAATTTCAGCCAATTCAAAAATATTAGGCCCGAAGAGATCATGCAAGAGATTTATCCTTACATGCGTTCTCTCAGTATAAAGCACCCCAAGTTGTGAGAGGCATGGGGACTCACGTTAAACAAGCTGCAAGTTGAAACTTGCAATTTGCTTCCTCCGAATCGTAAGTAGTGTACCAAGTCCCTATATGAGGCGTTCTCTACAGTATGAAGCACCCCAAGTTGTGAGAGGCATGGGGACTCACGTTAAACAAGCTGCAAGTGGAAACTTGCAATTTGTTTCCTCCGAATCGTAAGTAGTGTACCAAGTCCCTATATGAGGATGCCAAGAATTTTAATTTTGCAATTTGCTTCCTCCGAATCGTAAGTAGTGTACCAAGTCCCTATATGAGGATGCCAAGAATTTTAATTTTGCAATTTGCTTCCTCTGAATCGTGGGTAGTAGATGAAAATTCATCTATGAGGAAGCCAAAGATTAAAAAAAATGAAAATGCTTCCTCATATAAGGACTTCGTACACTACTTACGATTCGGTGGAAGCAAATTATAAGTTTCAACTTGCAGCTTGTTTAAAAATTATTAACAAAGGCCGTCAACGAGATAAGCTATAATGTATTGTATTCGTGGTGTCCCATAGAATATTAGTGTAAATCTACAAATCTCTGTGAGCATGCGTGGAAAAGTGCTGCTGAGCTGCACATATCTGCATGTCCGTGCGCCTCCTACAATAACCACACATAAAAAAACTGCGTACAACTTTTACACGCATGATCTCAGGCACTCGTGAATTTACATGAATGTTCTGTACACTCAGACGTATAGAACGTACTATGATTTTTCCCGTTGACGGTCTTTAATTATTTTTATTCTAGACAATATACTTGTTCAGTATACGAGCTACGCTCGATACGGTGACAAGTTTGTAACTTTTTTAGCAGGAATTCAGGCCCAGTGCCCGGCTTGCCGTGTGCGTCAGCGGCAGTGGAGCGCGTACAGACGCATTCAGAACCTATTGCTCGCCGCGCGGCTCCGTCTGCCACTTTCAGCGTCATAAGTGGTCATCTCCTTCAACTTTGCGTTTGGGCCTCATCGTGCACAAAAATCTCTTTGCCCGTGGCATGTCTAGTACGAATAGTACATGGACGCATTTTTGATTAAAAAAAATAATTATCCATATCGTGCCATGAACATTGATAATTGCCCCCCCCCCCCTCA
>NW_014333699.1:13797-16574 GCF_000341935.2 Cephus cinctus | reverse complement strand
CTCTCTCTCTCTCTCTCTCTCTCTCTCTCTCTCTCTCTCTCTCTCTCTCTCTCTTTCTCTCTCTCTGTAATAATATTATTTCTCTGAGCTACTGATAGTTAAAATAACATTCCAATTCGTTTGACGCACCGTGTACGGGTTTTGCGTCTGACCGAACTCATACTTCGAAACAGTTAAGAATCGCGCGTTGCACGTGCACGAAGCTAAGGAGTTCAGCCAGTATCGGCAGTCTGTCAACGAAAAAGCTTGGCGTTCGGATTAAGAAACAATTGCGAAACGTGCTATCTGGCTGTAGCAGTTAGCTGCCTGCTACGACTATACCTCCCACCACGCAGCCACGATCCGCGGAAATTCTTCATTCTGATTGGTGCATCTTAAATGCTTCCCATTTAAAAACTATTGCGAACACTTTGTATATACAGTGGGTCAAAAAAGTCTCCGTACATCAAGCATGAAAATTTGTAGACATGTATAATTTTTAAAATATAGCAGGTAATAAAATATATATATAATATTTTGAATTCTCTATGTACAACAGTGAAATGCAAAACAAGTTATTGACTATCTCACAGTTAGTTTATTATTAAATAAATATCAAAGATAAACTTAACGAAATCAGCACCAAATAAGTCTCCGTACATAGCAACAAAAATGTGTGTCAGTTATCGATTTTTTAAATTCTAGCCGTGATCAATGATCGGTTGGTCCTCCTTTAGCTTTTAAAACTTCCCTCATGCGTTTTTCCATTGTGTTAACTAATTTTTCTGTCACAGTATGTTCGATACTGTTCCATTCGTGTAATATTGCACTTTTCAATTCCTTTTTGTTTCGGATATCACGTTTTTTAAGCCGTCGTCCTATTTCATCCCATAAGTGTTCTATAGGATTCATATCTGGCGATTGTGGAGCCGTATGGAGTTGTTTAGGCACGTTATATAACAACCATTCCTTAACTTTTCGCGCCGTGTGTTTGGGATCGTTGTCTTGCTGGAATATAAAGGACTCCCCGAGATGTAATTTTCTTGCACTTTCATGTAAATTATCTTTAAGAATATTTAAATAAACATTTTGATCCATTTTGCAGTTAATAAATTCCAAATTTCCGACACCAGCTGCACTCATACAACCCCATACTAGTACTCCGCCTCCATCATGTTTCACGGTGGGGCACAAATTCTTACTATCCATCTGTTTATTTGGTTTCCTCCACACCATAACTCGTCCATCAGAACCAAAAACGTTAAATTTGCTCTCGTCACTAAATAATACCGAGTTCCAGAAACTAGAACGCTTATCCATGTGTGCCCTCGCGAACTCTATGCGTTTTGTCTTATTCACTTTACTGATAAAG
Organism: Cephus cinctus; assembly: GCF_000341935.2. NCBI lineage: Eukaryota > Metazoa > Arthropoda > Insecta > Hymenoptera > Cephidae > Cephus > Cephus cinctus. The sequence goes on along the minus strand of NW_014333699.1, from coordinate 15,223 downwards.
GGCTTTTTCCTAGCTACACGGCCGTTATATCCAGTTTTTCTAATAATATTTCGAATTGTTTCAGGTACAACCTTCATATTGTATTCCGTTTCAATCATACCAGTCAATTTCGGTCCAATTATTTTCGGTTCATTTCTAATTGTTTTTAAAATGGCACGTTCATGATGTGATTCAACTTTCTTGGATTCACATATCACAAATCGCCTTCGATTTTGAATAGAACCGGTATTATTGTATTTACAGTATGTTTGACAAGAGCGTGTACGGCGAAACCCGAAGACTATTTGGAATAAGGTATTGAAAAAAAATACACACATACTACATAATATAAATCGTGATGCTTTATTATTAATAAGTTGTCCAGTCGCCTCCACTATTAATGATTGCCTGGCATCTCCGAGGTATACTTTCTACTAATTTCATAGGATAATCTGGCGAGAAAAACCTCCATATGGATCGAATCTGTCGAAATAACTACAAAGCATATTGGGTGAGGGGTTCCGCTACATGTTCGCGTTTCAATCTACGCTTCAACGGTTTCCACAAAAAAATTAAGCCGTACACGCTCTTATCAAACATACTGTATATATAATATAGTGCACCGTAGAATGTGATTTCTTTACTATTTGTGCAATTTTTCTGACCGAATACCCTTCTTTTCTTAATTTGATAATCAATTCACGAATTGGGTCTGGTACTTCCATATGACAGAGTAGTTTTAAACTGTATCGTTGCTTTCTGCTTGTTAGTATTACACTGACATAAAATTTCCTCTTAATACATCTTATCATCTTTGTTTGTTTATATTATCCTTACCATTCGCACAATGTACGGAGACTTATTTGGCGCTGATTTGACTAAGTTTATCTTTGATATTAATTTAATAATAAACTAACTATGAGATAGTTAATAACTTGTTTTGCATTTCACTGTTGTACATAGAGAATTCAAAAGAGTATATATATATTTTATTATCTACTATATTTTTATAATTATACACTACCGGTCAAAAGTTTAAGTTCACTTGCTTTATTTTTGAATTCTACACAATTAAGTCGGCTACTCAGTGAATTTTGTCAAGCACGTGCGTCTTACCTACAACAAGTCGATACACGCTACTGGTCAGAGTGTAGGAGGGAGTTTGGCGTGTTTGGGAGACGCGTAGATCGAGTACAAACTTGTCATGACAGGTTGCAATCTGTCGATGCGTCTAGTGCATATTACGCGTAACATCTTAGTGCTGCGAGAGCTCTTTCCAAAAGTTATATTTCCAATTGTTTTTCACATTTTTCTTTACAAAAAGATAAGTAGAACATTTTTCGAATTGAAAATCGTTACTGTTAAAAAAAATTACATTTAAATTGACGTAATTCGACAAATATCATCTCATTATTGAAATGCGAAGAAAACTACATAATTTATGTGC
>NW_014333699.1:0-13600 GCF_000341935.2 Cephus cinctus | reverse complement strand
TGTAGAGACACGAGCAGTCATTGTGGCATTACACGAAGAAGGTTATTCATCGCGAAAAATTGCTTCTAAATGTGATGCAAACTGCAGCCATGGGAGCGTTACAAAGAAAGCGAGGTGAACCTAAACTTTTGACCGGTAGTGTATATGTTGTAGTATGGTAATATGGTAAGGGAAAAAAATAATAATGTGCTGAACTCACCAGTGAAGGCAAGAGAGAAAAGATGTGGTAGGTTGTTTGGGACGAGTCCCCGAACTAATAGTATATAATCCAAAATTCCAAAGATGGTCCTTGTCCTGGCCGCTAGGGTACGCACTAACACTAGTTATACACACAAGTTGTTATCCACAAGGGCACTGAGTTCAATAAGGGGTAAAACTTGTCATGATTCTCAATTGGTTTTTACTACTCGGCCCTACGGCGAGGAAGACAAGATAGCCCCTAAGGTATCTTGGCTAACACAACGCATTTCCACTAAGTTCGCCTTTGACTCAAAGTTTTATGAAAGGTAAAATGTGACTGGTTTTGATGTGACTCCTAAGAAGACTGACTAATTCGCTGCTCGATTCCAGCTCGAGGAGCGTCAGGGCCCAGAGAAGGGATGGAAAACTGCTGATTCGGTGCATTCTGGAATCGTGGGACCAGCGCGGATTGTTCTTGGTTCCCGCGGTCTTGCCACGTTATCGGCACGTACTTTGGAGCTCATATTTCTAAAGTTCTCTGATTCGTGCAAACCTATGCTACTCTCTCTCTTACACTCACTGGTGGGTTCCCATGGGAACATTCCGTACAGGGACCGTTCTCATGGACTTACAATCCTATGGTTATTACTATCTTATTTCTAACTTATACTAAGGAGGAGCTAGATGCGCGTAAGACCTGATCATGATTGAACCATGTCGCTCGCAAAAGAATAGGGCAGGGGCGTTTGGTGGAATTTTAGGGGTGTAGTTGCGTCGGACGTAGCATCTCCCTCCTTGGATGGAACATCGCCAGTAGGTGATGCTTCCCTGCTTCCCTCGTTCCGTGATCGTTGTTTTACTTTGCCGTGGTACTCGAGTTGTATAGGGACATACACGGTGGGTTGATGGTGATATTATAACATTGGCCTATCATTGGTCCTACTGTTCCCTTGCTCCCCTCGTCTTCGAGAGATTACACGCGTAATCTCCGTTCTCGACGCTTAATCGCAGGCACCACCGCGAATGTTGAGCATGCGTTCTCGGAATTCAATTGCTGACGTTGCATTATGACCCCGGTCCGTGCGGCGCCCTGATCGTGATCGTCAGTCATGCCTATGATTTCCCTGAGAGAGTTGGTAAGTATTAAGATTTACAACACTCCTTTCCTATTGTGTTTTACCGCGTGTGTTTCAATTCCGACTCTTTTCAGGCCCGCCGCGAAACTTCGCGGGATTTCATGCAGAAAAGGCGAACCCGGGTCGTTGGTCGATCCCCGATTGGGTCGAGGAGTTCCCGAGTAATCCCGAGGGCGCCGATGCATTCGGGCTCTGGGGGTTTTTCGAGGCCCCCTGGCACGCGGGCGAGGACCGGGAGCAGTTGCTCTTCCTGTCAGTTGTCGGTGGGTGGTGAGTGTTATCCTCTCGCGTTCGTCTATTTGTTCCACAGACGGATTCTTAATGTATTCCTGTCTGATTGCAGGAACTGGTGGGTGAAGGAGGCAGGAACTTCCCGGTGGGAGTATAGGGGGTTCCTGGCCGATCGCTGGGGAAAGCTGCCCCACCCCTTCCTCCCACTCTAACTAAATAATTATTAGAAACATTATTCATTAACAGGTAGGTATTACCTGTTTCACATATTTCATTTCTTTCTATATTTCAATTACCTTCATTTTCGTATGCAGCTGTGCTATCCCACGCACAAGATAATTCGGCGTCTGCATGTGGTGCTGTCTCACTAACTAATTTTAAAACTGGATCAGATGTATCAGGCACACAGGGAGCCCCTCCTGTGAGCAATCTTTGTTTCTTCAGCTCCGTTGTTTCACGTCTTTTACTTAAAAAAGTTATCTTTCTTATAATATCATGTCATAATTGCTTTGAACACAATAAAATATTGAAATATCACAGCCGTCAGACAATAAAAAAGTTCTATCCATTGCTTTAAATTTGCCCATAATTTTCTCAGTTGTTTCTCTGTGCGTATACTAAGTCCCCGACTATTAAAAGCTTTTGTAATTTGTATCGATGCGTCAGATTTGTCTTTGACATTTACTGAACCAGTTTCTTTATTTTCAATTATTTCACGATAATCGTTCACAAGCTGAACTAATAAAACCTTCTCCAACTCTGTATAATGCTGCTTGGTCCTCGTATCACTCAACTCATTTTTTATTTCCATGTTCCACATGCAAGAAGTTTTCAACCGGAATACATATGTTTATCATTTGTTTATCATTTGTTTATCATTTTATTCAATTTTATTAAACTCATCCATTGACTATATACGTATATATGATTGTAGATACTCCGTATAGTCAGTTACGTGGGCGATCACATAAATCTAAAGAAAGTCCCTAGAAAACTTTCCCTCAACTGAGGGCACCTTAAAAACTGCCTATGAAATGCAATTGGAACTAAGGGTTCCTTTAAAGTTGAGAGCCCTTCATGAAGGGCAAACTCAACCTCAAGTTGAGGGACGACTATGAATACGGGCATAAGACATCGTTTAGATTCTGTTACATGTGGTGCTATCAACGATTCCTCGAAGCAACCATCCAAATATTCAAATTCATAATCTATGCCCTCTTCTTTGTCCTCCTGATTGTTATCTGCAAACAAATAATCATTACAAGAATCATTCATGAACAGGTAGGTATTATTCGCATCTTTCATATATTTTTATTTTGTAATTACCTTTATTTTCATATGCAGCCTTGCTATCCCAGGTGCAGGGTAATTTCACATCTGCACGTGGTGCTGCTTCATTTACTAGTTTTAAGATGGCATCACATAAATCAGGTACAGGAAGACCGCCTTCTGTGAGTATACTTTCTCTTCTGAACTCGATCGTTTTTCGTCTTTTCCTGAAAAAATGGTGTTTTCTTATGATATGATAAAAAATTATAGAGTAGAGTTAATAGTTTTGAACACATCAAAAACATTCAGAAAAAATAGTCATGCAAGGCAAAAAACGTATCTGTATAATTACTTTTGTTTTAAATTTTCCCATAGTTTCCTTAGTTGTTTTTCCGTGCGTATGCTGAGCCCTTGACTATTAAAATAATGCGCTATCCGAACCCACGCATCGTTTTTTTCTTTCATATTTAAAGCACCAGTTTTTTATTTTCTACGATATTTCTATGTTCGTTCACCAACTGCACCAATAACATTTTTTCCGCCTCTATATAGTGTTGTTTGCTACAAGTTCAGTTCTTTGCTGCCATGATAAAACTTAAAAAAACTCGCCAATAATTAACATATGCACAAAATTTTCATCCAGACTATTGCAAACTATTGTATATACATATCATATGACATATAACGGACATAGAAAAGTGTGATATCGAGTATAGACAAAATGAAAGCAGAGAAATGTTGTGATAACTTTTGACATTAAAGACTCTGATAAAGCAGCGGTACATGTCGAGAAACTGTAATATAGGTCATTTCTACGCGAGATACGTACATTAACATAGTATACAGTAACCGCTTAAAATAGAGGCTTAATTTTTGTGTGTGCAAGATTAAACTATTAACAAAATTTTCAGTGCAGCTTATTGGATACATTCACTTTTTGACGTTTATCGAGTTTACATAGTTCAGTGACTGATAGTTCAATAATACATGTTTTCGTAAAGACTAATCTCCAATCAATTTTTCTTATAATTATCATTAGATTTATTTCTATTGAAAAAATAACAACGTTAAGAATGGCTTATTTGATTATGAAGGCTTCAGGTGCAATAAAATTATTGAGTTCAGACTTATTGATATTATCTTTTATAAATAAAACAGTAAAAGTGATTAATAATATTAGACATCAGTCAGTTTGACTGTTAAAAATATTCGCTATTTGATATTTTCAAGTTACTCAATATTATTTTTGATTTCTGAAAATTGGACTGATATATGCACGTGAATTAATTATATAATTTTATTATGTTTCAGAATTGTTTGTTGTTGATAACTTTATGGTGTTACGATTAGAGGATGAAGAGGAAATGAAAATCGATCTAGAGTGGCTGCGTGATCATTGCAGGTAAATAATATTAATTGCATTAATAATAATCTCTAAATAAGCGTGCGAATTTTGTATCACTATCTTGTGCTTTTGATAAACGTAGATTTATTCCTTGATAAAACCTTAGAAAGTGAAAAGTAAAGGTGCAGTCATGTATTTTCAACGAAGTGCAGGCAACTGGCGGTAAAGTTTAATTTAATTTAATTTAATAATTATTATGATTCAAATGCTTAATACTCTAATACTCTTTTTATAAATTGAATAATTACAAAATTAAGTGGACATCGATTATGCAAGTTATACTCAAATGTATTAAATGTATTGTCTAATGTAAAATTTTATTTAAGGTGCAGTTTATGCTTCAACACAATGACACATCAACGGAAACTGACTCTTCTGGATTTTCCCTCAACTATACGACCGGATAGTTTCAAAGTTTCTAATGGAAAACTCGATGTTACATGTAAGTAGCAATATTTCTTTTGGACTACTGTTAATTTGATGCTAAATAGAACTGACCAATACAAGTTTTTAGTATCTAAGTTGTCTCGATCTGACTTCTTAGTTGTGAATTTTCAATGTATTTATGATCTCTCTGGTCTCTGACCTGATAAATATCTTAAAAGTCCATATCAATCTCAGTGTAGAGACCGGGCAAAGATGATTGAAACTAAATTGTAGACTTTATGGTCTTTTTCAAGTCTAATATTTCTATAGTGGCTTTAAAAAATTTTCATATAAACCACTGTGAGATTGAACATGTTTACTATTAATATTAGCTGCTCTTTATTCTTAACCTTGTCTGAATGCTTTACCAAAAAAACATTATACATATGTATATGGCATTAAATCAATGTCTTGATTTTAATTTTACTTACGACTTTTAAATCGTTAGGGAATGACGGTCATGACTCAACCTATAATATTAACTGGCTCAAAAGAAATATCAGATATGAAGGTGATGATACAATTGATACACGAATCCCATGGACCAATCCACCCAATATGGAAGTAATTGACTACGAAAGCTTTATGAATGGTGAAAATGGTGTAATTGCCATCTTGAAGTCTATATTACAGTTCGGAATTGCAATGATTGTTGGAGTATGTTTCTTTTTCATATAATTTATCAAGTCATTTATATTTTATGCTTATTGCATGTTTCCTCCTTGAAAATGTATACATTAAAAACTAATTTCTATTACAGGCGAAACCTAATCTGCAAGTGACTGAAGAAATTAGCAAGAAGATAGGACCTGTCCAAAAAACATTATTTGGAGAAATGTGGGAACTTAATCACGACCTTACTGCCGTATCTCATAAAGATAGTGCTTATACTCATGACAGCCTTGATGTCCACACTGATAATACTTATTGGAGTGATGCAGCCGGGTATGATAACAATTATTACAACTCGGTAGCATTTTCAGTTTTATTTATGAAGATGAAAATAAATAGAAATCAATGTCTATTGTTATAATGTATTCTATTAAATAATTTAGCAGAAAACAAGAATTTTCAGAATTCGGATTTGAAAAAAAAGTAAAGAAAAAGAATTAATTTCGAAGAAAGGTTTTTTTTATTAAAAACCGTTCATCAAACGATTTTCGGTCAAACGTCCAAACTAATAAAAACTATAATATTATTTGACAGTTAAATCAATTTTTTATGAACGATGTACATAAATTTACAATGAACAGAAATGTACAGATGTACAGAAATTGCAATGCTAGGCTGAGAACTTTATATTATAATATTTAAAAAAAATTATTAAGTTTGCAGATATTCCACTGTTACAAACCAGCTGATAGTGGTGGAGAAACACTTTTAATAGATGGTTTAAAAATTGTTGAGGATTTGAAAGTAAAACATCGAGCCTGTTACGAAAGGCTATGTAAAACTCCTGTTTCAGCAACATATATCGAGGATGGACAATGTCACGAACACGTCGATCCAATAATTAAACTTCATCCTGTTACAAAAAAACTTTTGCAAATACGGTAAGGTTTTTAAGATGACATTGTGTCAATACGATCTTAATAGTACTTTGCGATACGAGTACGAGAAAGCGAACTTTATAGGCAGACGGTGAGTGTAACAAACTTCACGACCTGCGTATAATGTTCGCTTTATTGTACCAGTATCGCATAATATTTTCTGTAACGCATGCATTAAAAGTGTTACTTTTTGTGCCTCCAAAGTGACAGGCACATCTCCTCATTAGAGGAGGCAGCCACAATGAAAGCAAGGAAGGCCTCCAAAGTGAATGCATGTCATGACAGCGCTCGAAAATAAAGTAAAATTGGGCCGGTATGCGCATGCGCAGCATTTTTATCGCATCTTTAGTTATAAAGCGCCACTTACGCCACACTTTGGAGGCACGAAAAGTAACATTTTTCATGCAAGAGTTACATTAAATAAATATAGGTTTTTCACAAAGCCATATTCAATACTATGCACATGCATTCGCAAACGTTTCTTCTGTTTTCATAGCTACGATCATTTCAATTTTTTAATTTTTGTACTGTACGTGTTCAACTAAATCTTTTACCAGTTTTCTCTTAATTCTTTTGTCTACTCTTTTACACTTGCATATGCGCTCTAGAATTTCTTCTTTTTTTTTCCTTTCCACTTACTTTGGAAACTTTCTTTCCTAACTCCTACTATCTGCCCTCCCGTTGCCCTACCTTTCTTACATTTTCTCACTACCAATTTCATTACACCCACTTGCAGCCTTTATAAAATGATGTGAGTTACCTATTTGTGATGCACATTCTACTTCAACCACGACATGTCAAGAGTGTGCAAAATAATTAAATATACCTGTTTGTTTATATGCCACTATATTATTATAAATAAAAGAAAAAGTAACTAAAATAAAAAAAACTGAATAATATTTTTTTACCTACTATCTTTACTATTGTTTATAATAAAAATTGTTTAAATCAAGGAAAGTACAAACTATATTGTTGATGATTTATTTAAAAGTCAAGTTACATGAATACTTTAATAAATGATCTTTCTAGTGTGTATAAACCCGGCTTTCATACATAATGACCTAAGTGAGTACCCGGGTACCCGGTCATTGAACGGAGTATCGACTTTGATAGTTAATAACTTTTATTAAATGAATGAATTAAAAAAATTTTGACGAAAAACTGACGTCAAACTACTTCAACTCTGGGGATCCGAGCGTTCAAAAAATTGTTTTCAGGGGAAGTTAACAAATTCTACATTGCAAACTGAAATGGATACCCGGGTAGCTGGTTATTGACCTGACGGTTAATATAAAACGTAGAGTCAACTTACAAATCACAGCTCTTGTACAGCGTTTGGGGAAAATTCGTCTAAAAGAATTCGTCTTAAACAATTCGTCTAAAGCAATTCGCCTAAAACAATTCGTCTATTCACCATTCATTTAATCGCAATTCGTCTAATCATAATTCGTCTAATAACAATGGTCTAATAACAATTCGTCTAATAACAATTCGTTTAAACAATTTGCTTATAGCTTAGTTTAAAGCTCATACTGTGTTATATGGTTGGATTCGTTTGGATGCCGACTACAATGTTTAAAGAGAAGAAATATTCTAACCTAACCTAACCTTTTTTTGGTGGGGGGAGGGGAAATCTTACATGAGACACCCCAAGGTGGGCTAGTGTCAGATTCTTACTTATTAAAACCCCTCCCCCCATCTTCTGAGGCAAGGTGGAACCGCGCGAGCATTACTTCGCCCTGCCTCATGTCTTTAGCTCTTTACCTCCTCGTTAGTCTGGAGCTCCTTGTGGTGTTGCTATTCTCTGATCTTCGGGTTATCTCCTCCTCCGCTTTCTTCGCCATCACTGTTCTGGAGAAACTCCTAACGGCTTCCCATCGTTCGGTGGATTTCAGCATAGCCCTACCAATGTCCCGTCCATTTTCCAGTTTACCTGTTGTAGCTTCTAGTGTTTGTCTCTTGAGTGACCACCTCTCGCAGCTACGAATGGTGTGTCTGGCATCATTTTCTTGGTTGCCGCATTGGTGGCATTGCATATTGCGTTCCTTACCAATCCTGTGTAGGTATCTACCGAAGCAGCCATGGCCTGTCAGTTATTGGGTGAGAAATTAGTCTGTTTCACCGTGGGCTCGTTCACACCACTTTGAAACGTACTCTGTTACCTTATGAGTCTAATATCCTTTGTTATCGATCCTCCACTCTGATTGCCATGCGCTAAGTGTTCGCATTATCTCGGCTTTCCTGAGTTCCTTCGCTGTGTGCTGTTGTTGCCGGTCGGAGGTGTTCATATTTCTCCTAGCCTCATACAGTCTCTTCCTGTCCTCTATGTGGAGGTGGATCTGTGGTACACCTGTTAAGGGTAGTGCCACTCCGATTGATACTGTCCTATACGCAGACGTAATGCGTATTGCACATATTCGTTGTACTGCTATTATTGCTTGACGGTGTCTAGCGATGAGTATCCCCTCACCCCATACCGGTGCGGCATACAGAAGAGTGGAGTATGTTACTCCCGCCAGTAATCTTCTCTGACCCTGGGTAGGCCCGCCAACGTTGGGCATTAACTAGAGAGGGCTTTGATTTTGTCCATCGACTTTTCGGTGGTAGATATGATGTGCTCGCTAAAATTGAGCCTTTGATCTAATGCGACTGCTAAATCTGGTACTTCTTCGGCGTGTGCAATGATCCTAGGTGCCTCAATCGTGTATCTGCAGCTGTACAGAATCGTCTCACTCTTGTTCGTGGCCATCTTGAGCGCCGCCTGATTTAACCATTGTACTGCAGTTCTGACCGCTTCGTTCAAAGTGAGTTCCAGGAGCTCTGGAGTCCTCCCTTGGGCCACAATGGCGACATCATCTGCAAAACCTACGATGGATGCACCATCAGGCAGATTGATTCGTAGCAGTCCATCATACATAATATTGCAGAGTGTCAGTCTCAATATCGAGCCCTGTGGTACGCCGGTCGTGATATGGTAGGTTCTCTGTCCTTCTTGTGTATCGTAAATCAAGTGCCTCTCGTCGAAGTAGCTCTGGATCATATCAATGAGGTACCTGGGCATGTTCCAAATCCTATCCTGCAAAAGAAAATCAGACAGATGATGGCCAATGAAGGAATCTCTTATAAAGATGCAAGTATAAAATGCGGTGCTTATCCTTTCAAGACTAGAGATTCAAATTCTGTTCAAAGCCACGATCCTATTGAAGTTGTAGAAGGTCATGGACATATCTCCTCACCTCAGTACGAAGAACATCGCGATCCTCAGTTCATAGAGCCAAATTAAAACCCTGTCAGAACCTAGAATCACCCCGTCAGTGCCACTCTTTCAAAAATTAAAATTCTTAACCTTAAGGAATTTATTAATAAAGATGTCAATAAAAAGATTGGTTTCATAATAGTTCACATTGAAGACAGCCTGATTAAACTTCTGAACGAACACTCACTTTCTGAAAGCTCTATAACAGAGGTTTATTTAGAGGCCTTCCAGATATAAAGTTCTAAAACTTTCTAGTAATTTGTCTAAATTAGTCGTTACCGATTTCTGTACGCTTCCATGTGTTGGGTTCGGTGTTATAACTTATTTAAGTTGGTATAGCTTACATAGCACTGTTCCTATATATAGGTTTTATTTATATGTAGTTGTTTAGTTAAGTCGATAATATATATTAATTAATTTATTTATTTTGTGATTTATTCGTATTTACTCAGAGACATACCGGAATGTCCCCTATAAATAATCTAAGGATTATTCAATGGAATGCTCGTAATCTGAGGTCATCGATGTCAGAACTCTTGATTCTTGCTAAAGAGGCGCATGTTCTCTGCATTTCGGAAACCTGGTGGAGCCCTGCTCAAGAATTCAAGATCAAAAATTTTGAAATTGTTAGGAAAGGTAGAACTGTTGGTGGAAATCATGAAGGCGTGGCAATACTCATAAGGGAAACAATGCCTTACAGATTAATTGACTTACCTGATGTCTTCCTAGGGGGAATAGAAGTGACTGGCATCGAGCTCCTATCTGGTCCTATCTCTGTTCTTCTTAAAATTTTCTCGTTATATAGACCTCCTAATTGCTCTATATCTGCATCAGGTTGGCTAACCTTTCTTGATCAGCTATGGCAGGCGAACACCCTAGTCTGTGGTGACTTTAATGTTCAGAACCCGGCAAGCGGCAGTTCCGGATCCAACCAGGCGTGTATTAACCTATCAAATGCTCTCGATAACTCTGATTTTTTGGTCTCAAATAATGGTAGTGCCACTAGAATTACTTACCCGATGCTGAACTCCAGTGTACCAGATATCACCTTGGCTTCTTCGGACATTCTTCTATCTATATTATGGAAGACTATGGACGATTCCAGCTGCAAGTGATCATCTTCCTATCTTAATTTCGGTGAACTCATTTCATGTTGGTTCCTCTCCGGGTCGGCCTAGGTTGAACATGGATGATGTTGATTGGAATAAGTACGGTCAATGGACAAAGGTCTTTACATCTGATAATGATCTATTGAATGACAACCTCGAGGAGAGCTATAAGCGATTCTCAGAACACTTTCTTGACTCCACAGAAAAGTTCGGGGCACGACGGGCAGGCGGTAAGATGAACAATCTTACTGCCCCTCCAGCTCCGTGGTGGAATACTGAATGTCGGAGTGCTCTAGCTGAGAGGAAGGCTGGCTTTGCAAAAATAAAGTTCAACCCTTCGCCTCATAACCTAGAAGCTTACAAAAGCAAGTTAAGAAATTCCAGGAAGGTTTTTTTTAGAGTGAAGCGAACCAGTTTTAAGAATTTTTGTTCCTCCACAGCCAAATGGATTCCTCCAAAATGTGGAAAATAATCAAAGCCTTCAAATTCAGATCGTTAGTAAGCATATCTGCGGATCAAGGTGCTCACTATCCCTCGGCTCTAGATTTCATAGATAAAATTGCTCCTCCGATGATCCACATTCCTCCTCCTCTTAGCTCATTTTTTGGTCCTCCAATAGAACTATTCTCGGATATTAGCCTCGAGGAAGTAGTCTCGGCTGTAAACAACATCAAGATTAAATCTGCTGCAGGCCCGGACTTCATTAACAATAATATGATAAAACACCGACCTATAGAATCTCTTGAAATTCTCCGGGACCTCTTTGGAAGATTCTTCATGGCGGGCACTGTACCAGACGACTGGAAGAAGTTCAACATTGTTTTACTACCTAAACCTAAAGGTGATGGATTCAGGCCAATTGCTCTCTCCTCTTGCATTCTGAAGATATTTGAAAGAATTATTTTAACTAAAATTGAATGGTGGATTAAAAACAACCGGATCATCCCCAACTGCCAGTTTGGCTTCAGAAAGAACAGATCATGCTCGGACAATCTGGCCATCCTATGTTCGGACAATAGCCTCTCCTTTGTTAGAGGTGAATCACTTGGAGCGGTATTTTTAGACCTAGCTGGAGCATACGATAACGTTCTTCTTTATATACTTACTCAGGAACTAATTGACATCGGTCTCCCATCCAATATAGTGTTTTGCATTGCCTCAATCCTCACCACGCGGACTGCAGACTTCTTCCATGGATCATCCCTCATAGGTTCCAGAATAATGGAGATAAGTCTTCCCCAAGGTACTGTCCTTAGTCCTTTGTTGTTTAATATATATTTGAGGAATATAATGTTACATGTTGTTCCTCAATGTCGCGTTCTGCTATATGCAGACGACATAGTTTTATACTTCTCCCATAAGGATCCTGCATTCATCTCTTCGGTTCTTAACTTGGCACTGGAATCTTTGTCGTTATGGCTCCTCTTGGTCTGAGAAGACACTTTCTATCCTCTAGATATATTTTAAGAACCTTCTCCATTAGGGGGCATCCCATTCGTGGGAAGTTACGCTCAGTAAACATACGGTTATGGTAAATCGGTTATTTTTTTAAATTAACAACAAACAACTTTATACGAATAGTATTTTTTATTATCCGTGAAGCATCGATACAAAAAACACTTTAACAGAATGCGTCAGTTTAAACGACATGTTTATCTTTACAATTTGGTACTCGATACTGATCAAGGGATGCACAACATGGATAGGCGAGACATTTTTTGGTAGCTTCCACATTTGGAAGAATGAAGACTTCATTGGATACTTATAAATACTGATTTTTTTGCTCCAAACTTTTCCCTCAATTTTTAGAAACGGTAATGATGCATCCGCTCCGTATATCTTATCGATTTGCATAATACGACCGTTTGTTAATAAGACAACGTTATTTGGAGCTTTTGTGGTAATGCTCGTTAAATAATTCCATGTTAATCTAGAGACATTCACTTGGCCTTCTACGATAACGCTCTTATCAACTTTGAATTTTTTTCAACAATTATACGTTTCCGAATGAAAAATGCACCGTTAGTGATAGGATTAAACAACGTGCTCCCAGTGCCACTGTTAACTTTGTGGTCAATTAATTGTGAATATTATCGTGAAATAAATTGCAACAGAGATAGCCAACTCTCGCTACTTTTTCTATATTTATCCAATAATCTATTTATTACTCAATATTTAATAAAAGTGATCTGTACGATATATAATTAATAAATTATAGAATGAACAAAAACGTGCATGTTCTAAAGTAGCGAATTATGTCTATTTCTGGATTAAGCATTACCTTTAGATATACTATTATTCTAGAAATGGAATTTGCAGTTTTAAAGTAAGTATCTATTAATTGTTTAGTGAGTCGAGGAAGAAATTCCTTATGTAGGTACCAAATCGTTGACTCCGTTAACGAAACGATGTCTGATGGAAGAAAATCCATTGAGTGCATTCCAAGTTCTTGGATTTCGTTTGATCCAGTTATTGGTTCTTGCATGGCATAATTCATTCCCCCTCCATACAATGAGGAAACAATGCCATTGCTCATTGGCTTGATTAAGAAAAACGTTAAAGCGCCGGAAGATTGGCCATTATATGAATGTGCGCTGATAGGCCACGCAAGTATGATATTTTGTTTATTAACTTGTCGCAGTATAACTCTTTATAAAAATATTTATAATTATACTTGTTTTTATACAGAAACCTATTGAGACGGACTGAAAAGAGTGACAAAGCTTCAGCAGGATAATTTTGCTTATACGACAGAAAACGATGACCATGCACAAGTGAAAGCGAAGAAAGACACTGCCGCCTATAAAGCCGCGAACTCAAAGAACCTGAAGGAGATTATGAGCTTAGCTGACTTACCGCCCTCACCATTATCGACAAAGAGCAGTGACGAAAATTATTGTGAGTATTTCATTTAATTTCCTGATACTTACGACACTCATGCATATGTCTGTTTATTTAGTTCACCTTTATTTTAATAGGATTAGTTTTCTATACTGTGACGTGAATTTTTGACAATCCACGCCACAAACGACCTGCAA
>NW_014333698.1:113888-135686 GCF_000341935.2 Cephus cinctus | reverse complement strand
CACTACATTTATCAGTACAATATAATATACGTGTGTTATGTTACATGCGTTATCACTTTGGACTTTTGTTTTTCCAAATTACATTTTAAAAACTTAGTTTTTAAGAATATACTAGGAAGACAGTGATGGAGACATAGGAAGGAATAGGAGATTCGAAAGTAGAATATAAATGTTTGGTGGCAGCAGCCGAGGGAGATGTTGTTGAATTGAAAAAGAGGAAGATTGTTGAAAAGAAAGAGTGAAGAAGAAAGATGGTTATGATTGAGGGAACAAGGGGAGAAGAAGATGCGTAAAACGTATGCACGAGAACCAGATTACTCTGGAGGAACGAGAAAAGAGAACAGTGAAAAAAGTAGAAAAATCTTAATGTTCCAAACACCCAATTTATTAGTATTTCATTTTGAACGTAATTTATTTCCGATATTCTACAATTTCAATTCAATTTTTATCTACTCCGCATATTCTGCGAGATTTTGATTGAGCCTCAATTTTATATTTTGGATAAATTTTAAAAAGTAAATCAAGATCCAACAATATATTTAGTAAAAATTCACGTGCTACACGGCTGTCAAGTTGACACTGCACTTGCTTTCGTTCTAAAGATTCCTTTGGGAACCAGCAGTGAGTAGCGGAGAACCTCTGCCCTCCGCGCTACGGGTTCGTGTTCACGTTTAGCTCGGCCAGGACTGGAAAGCGTAAGGCTGCGACCAGGAACACTCCAGTTCCCAAAGAGTCTTGTAGACTTTAAAATTTGTGAGAAGAAACATATGAATTCAAAATGGAATATATAAATCTCCGACTATTAATAAAAAGAGTAGCATTGGAATAACTTTTACCGACCTTATCAGATTTTTAAAAATTGTTCCACAGTCTCGTCACAAATTACAAACGTCCATCGTACCTGGCACACTCTGCATACAACTATAGGTGTGAATCATAATTCCCTAGCAAGTTAACTGAAAAGAAAAACATTAAAAAATATCATAAATTATAATACCCTTTGCAAACCATAACATTTGGCAGTGGACTGTATCTTTTTATTTTTGCAATCGCAAGTAAAATTCAAAATGCGCATCCCCGGGATACCTTGCCCGTTTATATTTATGAACTTGAGCAAATAAATGGTAGGACGGTTCTGCCTTATCGTAGCGGCTGTTGGGAAATTAATTATTTAACCTATGAATAGGAAATTTCTCGAAGGTTATACACTTCGGTACTATCTCCAAGTTATAATTAGTCCTCTATTAATTTCCTTGCAGGTCTGACATTAATATTTATTTATTCGTTAACCCTCTGTCGTCTGACGTCACAGCATCATCCCTTGGCCACCCTCTCTTCGTTCATGTTTCATTTTATATAAATTCTCATATACAAAAAACTATCCAATCCAAACGCTCGATACGTTTCTTTCTCACGGTTGTAAATTTTTTATTTTTTTACCTTTTTTTCTTCCTTCCTCTTTCACCCTGGTTCTCTTCTTACTCTTGTACCGCTGGTTTACGTTTTCACGTATCCTCCAGTGGGAAGGACTTCGTCACCGCCGAATATCCTATTTCCTCGTTACGATCCTTCGCTATTCCCAGGACGACGTAAAACTTTCTTGAAATGCCGACACTTCGATAAGTCTCGGGACGAGCGTGATAAAAGCGCGGACGAGTGACGGAAACTGAGAGAGAACAAGAGGAGAAAGTGAAAAGTAAAAAAAAGAAAAAAAAAATTTCGAGAAAGTTGGACACGTTGAAAAATAAAACAGACATGAATTCCGACGTTGGGATGAAATAAAAAAAAAACAGGAAATAAACAAGAAAAAATATTAATCATGCTCAAATAAAAAAAAAAAAAAAAAAAAAAAAAAAAAAAAAAAAAAAAAAAAAAATCTAAAATGCAACAAACATGATTTTTATAACGGCCAGGAACCTACTTTTTTTTCTCTCATTCGATATCCACTCTCGCAACAACGACAACTGTTACCTCGATCGGGCATGCATAGGTGCATTATTAATTCCCATGCATAATGTATTCCTCCAGGCAATAAAAAAAAATCAATTCAAGCACGAACTCAGACGATTATCAGAAGTACCAACCACCCCTGCTGAACCAGTCCCTGTGGATTCAGCCGTCGTTAAACTGCGTCACGCACGTTAAACCCTGCGGCCGTCAGGTTGTCGTCATGCAAAACTCACTTTTGCGCCATAACGATTCGTCATTATTAAAAAAAAAAAAAAAGGAGAAAAAGAAATAACAGAAAAAAAGTTTTGTCCTCGTTGGGTGATAATTTATCGCGAGTTTCTCTACCCCTGGCAGTTCTAGATATCCGAACAGGCTTTACACTACGCACCCCAGAGAAAATCGAGATCTCATTAAAGAATCGAGGAGAATCTCAAGTCTTTTTTTTTGTAACCCTCGTTCCCCAAATTTTATCTCTATTTCAAGTCTTCCCTGCGGATAAACATGCAAGCGGATTTGACGCTGCGTGAGAAACGAGGATCTTCGACTGGGACGAATTTGAAAAAATCACTACACCGAGAAAGAAGAGTGTCTATCGCGGCTAGAGTCAACTTTCTCTACCGTGAGATACACTGGGCACATACAAGTATAGTAGGTGGACTAGCCAATGGAAAGAGTCACATGCATTATGCATGGGCCGGTTGATCCGCGACCCTCGACTCCTTCTGCTTGCTCGTCCCACTCAGCCCACCTACTTTGGACCCTCCCTTTGCGAATCATTCCTTAAGGGTACCTTATAGTAGACTATTTTTTTCTCTAATCCCGCTAAATATTTACAAGCATTTATCCCCCATGCCTCAGTGATATACCGACTGTTCACAAGTTTCCATCGAGCCAGGAAATGATCGGTTGTATTAAAAAAGGATACTGGACTCAGTCGAATGGCCGAGTGAGATATTGAGCTATGACTTAACTGTATAGATACATAGGCGGACAAGGGTAGGCCCTAAGGGATGCGTTGGGAATTTATATATCCTTTAAGCCTAGTACTGGCTGATGATACGCGCCCTGTTTCTTTTCCTTAATTTTATTCTTTTATGTTTTTTCCTTCTTTTTAACCCATTTCTCTCTCATTCGCTTTCACTCTCCTCAAAGGTCCAGGTAGGGTAACGCTGAAATAAGGAGCAGGGAAAGTTCGATCATCTACCATAAAAAAGCCAGGAGCAAACGGAACTCGTCGACTTATACGAAGATCCCAACAAGCTTCTTCGTTCTCCAGGGGTAGTGAGATGCTTGAGGGAGGAGAAATTCGGGTTTGGGTTTTTACCACCCTTTTTCCTTTTTTTCGCTCTCCCTTTATCCTCTCGAAAGGTCAATACTAATCGACTTGTAAATATCAGTGCTAGGGTGCGACTTGGCTGTCGACCCTTGTTCTCCAGATATACCTAAGGTCCCTGGCTCCTTTTTTTTTTTCTTATCCCGGCCCTCTCTGCACTGTTCCTAACAAGACCGTTTAAATGCATTTCTCATGGAAGATTCTGTCGGGTCAGGTTAAAGTGGTTTGCTACTACTTTACCATAGGGTGGAGAAACCACCCTCCACTGATCCCTTTTCCCTGTTCACCGTATACTTCCTTACTATATACCTTTTACTTTACCATGTCCTTTCCTATTTTATTTTTCTCTTCCTCTTCTTCTTCTTCTTCTTCCACGTCATACACTTCCCTCTATTCTTATATTACATTTAGCTACTTTTTATTCATACTTATCTTCTCCCTTTGTTTCAGCCGCAACGTGGCCCAACTGTAATGGTCCCACGGTCATTAAAACTTTGCATTATTTCCAGAGTTTTAAAAGGACTAAACTAGCAGGACTGTTAGTTCGAGCTTTCTGGAGACAGTCTGGTTTGTTTAAAGGATCGGTACAAAGAAATCTGTATCAGCTTCTGTTAGACTGAAACAAAATAGAAAACAAAAAATAATTTAACAACCCTTCGTATCAAAATCAACATTAAATTCGACTTGCATACTCTATCATGATCAGTCTTATTGGATATTTACCTTTTACTGTCTTATGTTGGACCATGTGTAAGAAAGTATATGAATTAATGAACGAACAATTTGTAATTCATGAAATGTATCAGGAACTGGAAATGTATCTGTGAAAATAATAAATAGAATTTTCATTAAACTATCATTGGCTTTTTTCAATTTTAATCAACTTCCTTCCTATTATTACTATCTTATATTCGAGCTTGTTTTTTTATTAAGGACAAAGCATAGACCTTTTAACCCAACATTCCCTTTTGCAATCAATCTTATTTGATATTTCCCTTTTACTGACTTATTTTGGACCATGTATAAGAAAGTATATGAATTAATGAACGAACAATTTGTAATTCATCAAGTGTATTAGGAACTGGAAATGTATCTGTGAAAATAATAAATAGAATTTTCATTAAACTATCATTGGCTTTTTTCAATTTTAATCAACTTCCTTCCTATTATTACTATCTTATATTCGAGCTTGTTTTTTTATTAAGGACAAAGCATAGACCTTTTAACCCAACATTCCCTTTTGCAATCAATCTTATTTGATATTTCCCTTTTACTGACTTATTTTGGACCATGTGTAAGAAAGTATATGAATTAATGAACGAACAATTTGTAATTCATCAAGTGTATTAGGAACTGGAAATGTATCTGTGAAAATAATAAATAGAATTTTCATTAAACTATCATTGGCTTTTTTCAATTTTAATCAACTTCCTTCCTATTATTACTATCTTATATTCGAGCTTGTTTTTTTATTAAGGACAAAGCATAGACCTTTTAACCCAACATTCCCTTTTGCAATCAATCTTATTTGATATTTCCCTTTTACTGACTTATTTTGGACCATGTGTAAGAAAGTATATGAATTAATGAACGAACAATTTGTAATTCATGAAATGTATCAGGAACTGGAAATGTATCTGTGAAAATAATAAATAGAATTTTCATTAAACTATCATTGGCTTTTTTCAATTTTAATCAACTTCCTTCCTATTATTACTATCTTATATTCGAGCTTGTTTTTTTATTAAGGACAAAGCATAGACCTTTTAACCCAACATTCCCTTTTGCAATTCCATCAGAAGTCTCTGTCGTCTCTATGAAAAGTTTTGCTAATTTCGTGGTCAAAGGCGACCTCGCTTGGGGTTTACCAATAATATTAAATGCTCCAACTAATTATAAAGCATTAGGGGTTTTACCTCAAGGATATTATTCTTCCAACTTGAACGCTTCCATGGATCCTACCGACCATAAAAAACTAATTTATCCAGGAAAAACGAGAGAGGGTCCGCAGGGAGGGATCTTGTATGGAAGGAAGCTTGTATGGGTCTCTGGATGGATAGACGGGTAGGTTGGTATATCATTTTGAAGACGTGCCGCGAAATAAGTTTATAAGTAGTCTACCGAGAGTTTGGTCAGGCCCGCTTCTGCCTAAGTAGTTACCAAGTAGTTTGCGTCGCTAGAGTCAGGCACGACTC
Source organism: Cephus cinctus (assembly GCF_000341935.2). NCBI lineage: Eukaryota > Metazoa > Arthropoda > Insecta > Hymenoptera > Cephidae > Cephus > Cephus cinctus. The sequence goes on along the minus strand of NW_014333698.1, from coordinate 130,208 downwards.
GATATATAATATTGCTCCAGTATAGAGGATCTGCATAGAGAACTACGTAACGAGTACGGTCAAGGCATAAAATCTTTCTTCATCTCCCGAAGATGCTGACTGGTCCAGAGCGAACAAGTGGATCCAACTTGACCAAGGACCTCCCACAGATGCGGTTTAGATTACTCGTAAAAACCAATAAGATAAATACCTCTTGAGCAAATTTTACAAAAAATTATTTTTTTTAACTGCGACTTCAATTTCAATGGTACCAACCTCTTCTCCGGAGCATTCAATCTCTTTCTTCCTAAGAAAAACCCTAAAATTAACACAAGGCTCAAAAAACAAGGTGATTCTACAAAATATAAGGGATGTAAGCCAGACTTTAATACCACCCCAGTATACGAACAGTAGGACAAGGGAGGGGCGGTAGGGGGTTGGTAATGGCGGACACGTTTCAGGAACCTCTCCTTAATGCATTGTAGGTTATGTAGGTACGTACGACCAACCCAAGAAGACAGACGCCACCAAGCCCACCCCACTCTAGCCCGACGCTGCGAATCAGAGCGTCGGTAATTCCGACGCCACGTAATACCGAGATTCGCGTTAGCGTCGGGACGCCACCGTAAAGTACGTCGCCTCGTGCAAGGACACGACAGCCTGTTGAGATCGTTAGAAAGTTTATATCTAGAAAGGGTTGAAGTGCCAGAGGGATGAACGTAGGTAGTGAAGGAACCCATTGAAGCCGGGAGGGGCGGTAGGGGGTGGTTTATAGAATTTATGCCAGAATCCACAATTCAAGGAAAAATCGAAAGAAGAAAGGGATGAATCGGTGAACCGTTCGATGCCTCACCGTGACAATTTTTTTCTTACCCCTAATTCTACTACCAGCACCTGACTCATTAATGGCGTCAATATCCCTTGAAACGACTGTAATAAAAAAAAAAATATTTTCTTTCAATCCAACCCTCAACAAATTTTAGGCTCAAAACTCAAAACAGACAAATGATACATTATCCGTTCTTGTTAGCAATATAATCAGTGATCACGACGGTATTTAACCAGACTTGTACAAATATATTTACCCGCGACACGTAATTTGCATTTTAATTACTCATTACCATAGCAAATATTGCAACCCTTCGTTACCTGCTTGGAAACGTGGTTCCGGCTACCATCTACGACACCGTCTCTCCAGCCTTCATCCCCCATACACGTTCAGTCACTACGGACCAACGTATCCAGCATCCTCCGGCTCGGAAACCACCCTCGCCACTCCCCCTCCTGATCCCCCTCATCCCTTATCACCCAACCAGTCAACCAGACTTCCAGCCAGCCAGCCAGCCGGCCAGCCGGTAGCCACCCCCCATCCAAGATTTACATTGTGCCAGCCAGACGCAATCCTACGCTGTCTACCAGCGAGTTCACCCCGTTTACCCCGTTTACCCCATTCGCCATAATATACGTATATATACATATATAATGTCGCGCTACACGCTATGACTGTACTACTGTATTCTGAAACCCCTTTAGACAACTCCTATTTACTTATGCTCAACCATGTCCTATCCTGGATCTCCCCACGGAATCTCGGGATTTGCACAATAGACAATTCCTCATTTTCACATATGCAAATATATATATATATATATATACACACGCATACGTACCTTTCATACCATTCGGCATTGTTCATTATGCATTAACACGCTTACATTCGTCTCCATCAAAAATGTTTATCCCGACAGAGAATTCCGTATGAAATATCTACATAGACCCTCTGCGTTACACCCTATATATCCAATATCCCATCGATTTTCAGGGAAGGCATTAAGGGTAGTGCGGTATAAATTAGGGGTACCAGGCGCGAGCACTTTAGAAATTAGCCGCATAATCCATCCAGTTACTTGCATATCCCAGGGTGGTGGGCGAATGGATTGGCTGGATATGAGTTGGCTGTATCTACTATCCTAGCAGGGGATTCGTACGATTCGTGTTACATGGAAATACGATTCTATCTACTGTCTGTATAGTTATTACTATATACGCTTTCTACCTATAGATACTGATTTATTCTACTTCAGTCGTCAGTCGAGCGATCGGGCTAAACTCGAAAGCCTCTTCTTCATTCTCATTCCTTACTGCTCTTATGCGTTGTGCAAGTTTACCTAACCTAATCCAACCAACGTCTTCCGGAGATACTGAACTCGGCAGCTGGTACACCCTGTACCAATGGGATGGTATTTACAAAAGCGAACAAACACTCCTATCAATTACAAAACGATTCTCTCTGCTTCCATCTTGTCTGCTGAATAGTGCTTGTATTATTGTTATATGTATATAGTGGATATGGTACGTAGCTTGTCAGACACTGCTACCGAGTCAGACTCGATTTTACTTGGATATAGCGATTGCGCAAGATCAATATTGTTACCGTTGTTACCCAATACCTTCCTTTTGTTTAATAAAAGTGCTCGAACGACCTGAAACCTTTAGCAAGAGCGTCGCGACGCCGCGGCGTCCAACTTTTGATTACCCGCATCTTCGTATAATTTAAAGTAAAATTCGCGCTCCCGTCTGTCTAAACTCGTGGTAAATATTTGAGAGATAAAATTTTGTGAATTCCCGTTATCAAAAAGCTTTCAAAAGTTACGGGCTTATAATGCATTTCAAATATTGAATGGGCGATTCATAGAAAATCTTTTTCCCTGACGTCTCAATTGATATACGCGGTGACTGCTTTTCAGTTGGCGTATTCATAGATACGTTACTTTGAAAATATCTGTATGCAGAATTTACATGCCACCTACGTAGAAAGCCACGAATGCACTCTGGACCAAAACTCGAATGTGCTTCGTATATGATCTGCGCGATTTTTCAAAATTTTTAAGCTAAAAGTTAATTAGGTATCAGATTACATTTTGCTTGTGCAAAATTTATTAAATATTCAAGGGAACGGTCATTTTCAAAAATAATATTACCTCGCTCTTTTGATATTCAAGTTTTTTTACTTTTTTAGCAATTTTTATATATAGGTAACATTCCTTTATATTTTTTTCTAATTTTACACTGCACGATGCACAGCCCGGTAAAATCTATGTTAACGAAGTCCTTAGAAAGTTCAAGTGGCAGATAAAAAGCCTACCTGACGTAATTTCCAAAATTTTCATTAAAACTCAAAAGTCACGAAAACCCGGAATTATGCAGAAAAATTCTACGACTGGATAAAGAGCGTCCTCTGCACGTGTGGAAAATTCAGAGCTAATGAAATTTCGTACAGTATTTGAGTCTAATAACTGTAATAAAAAATATGCAAAGGGTAATACGAATATCGGATCTCACATACAATCTGTACGATACAGCTGAATAAAATTGTATAAAAAAAAAATGCATGGTCATTAGCGAGTTATGAATTTTGAAAAAAAAATAGAGATTAATTAAATGTCTACTACTAAGAATTTATAAACCCGTTTAATTAGTCTCCTTCAATGACCTGTATTCTCGTATTAAAGGCCTTAAAAAAATAGAGCACACATTGACTACCCTTATTTCATCGTCCGTTTAAAACCCCGTCGCAACGACGCTCGTATACGCACAAGAGCGTCCCGACGCCGCGGGTACACAGCTTCAGACAAAGCCTATTATAGTGCGGTTCAAAAGAGCACTCCCTAGATTAATATTAAAGGTGTACGAGCACCGTTAACATGGACAGGCTAAAGTGTCGTCCACATGAAAAGGAATCCGACGCAACAGTCAAAGGACTCGAGAGTCTGACTCGAAGAATAAAAAAGGCGAGATTATTAGAAAAGTCACAATTTCAAAAGAGCAAGATTTAAAAAAATTGAAAAATTCATAAATTCAACTCCTAACAGCAAAAATTGCTCTACGTTGTCACCACGTGCTACTTGTTTGTACATTTACACTGTCGTATAATAAAAAAAATAGGGAATCCAAGAATTTCCAAAATAATTCCACAAGGTATCGTCGAGTTCTTCAAAAAGGATCCAGAGGTAGCAAACAAGGACGATAGAAAGAAATTGCATTCTTACCCAACTATGCAGGTATACATTGCCAAAAGGAGTCTCTTGGGGGCGTCAGATATTCGCGACAGGACTTCCAATGCAAAGTTAATGAAGAATTTTGCAAACTTGATCCAAAATCCTATATTCCCATGCTGCCAACCAAAGTAATTTCCTTTGCCGATCCTGAAGCAGGGACCTGTTGGAAAAATTGAGCAAAGACCAAAAGTGAGTATAATAAATAAACTGACAAGGATTAAATAGGATGTAAACCGACTGGAAGAGTCAGGCCGACGTTGAGGGTTAATGCAGAAGTGAAGAAAAGGGGGGAATAAATGAAACTTTAATTTACCAACCTAGAATTTAATAATAGTTTAGCTAGGTACTCGGGTACTTTGCTAGGTGGGCGTAGCCTGGTCCTGTGTACTAGGTACTTTTAGTACCTACATGACTCTTGCATAGACATATATACATATATATAATCAAGACTTATTTACAATGTCTTTCTACTGCAAAACAACAACCTCACTTCAGCGCGCCTACCGGCAGGAAATTAAACCGTTTTTAAACGAACTGTCCAGCCAGAAAGTACATACTCAGGTTCATGGAGATTCTGGAGTAACGTAGACAAGAGAGAATATCCTTGCTAGTGCCACTTTACATTGGCATGAAAGAAGACCAAGAAACAAGATAATGATGAAAGCTAGATTAAAGAATGAAAGTAATTTTGAAAATATTTTGTCATTTGTACAAAGTTTGCTTAAGTACAAAAATTCGATAATTGATAATAAAAACTGTACACTAGAGTTGATCAAGGTTTGAATAAATGGACGATGAAAAAAAAAACGAAAATATATTAATTGCATTATTCAAGTTTCCATAGAGTCTCACCTTCGCGAGGTAAAGCTGTACCCTATTACTAAGATCTGATGGAGCACGTAATACGACAGTCTATTATTAATCAGACGGATTGCCTTGACATTTTAAGGATTAGGCTAGTATCATAAATCAACCCTCCCTCTGACAAATCGGCCTTACGCACTACTTCCCCAATAGGGTGCGTACACACAAGAGAATTAGTACAAGAGCATCTAGGAAAATCTGGCTAAGGTCGAGAACAGGCTTTTGAAATTATAATTAAATTTTCAAGGTATTACATTATATTCTTCAATATATCAAACCGTTCCTTCAACCCTTTACTACAAAAGTTATCACGAATTATTGGTATAACAAAATTGAGAATCGGTGGGTCAAATAAATTACAGAAACCAGGAACTACGACAAGGAACAGCTAGACACCAGAAATTATGGTGAATAACAATTACAGGTAGTAAACGTTAAAAAATTTGTCGGAGGCAGCACCTGCCCAGCAATACCAGAACAAAAGTATTATTTACTCTGTATTTTATTTTTTTCTCACTCTTTTTCTCAAGCTATAAGTCTTTCGCCATGGTTTCTGTAATATTATTTTGTCCATTCATTGAGCAGTAATACCATAAGTGAAGTGAGCAATGATAGTTTGGGTGCATACAAATAACGACACCGTGCGAAGAGAAATCGCATGTAAATCATCATGATGGACTAGTAATTAAATTTTCATTTGATTTATATTAGCATACAGTGAAATCTATTTACGTATATAAAATTTCAATTATGAATCGCTCATTTAAATGTACAATGAGCTCACCCGAGCCATTTTCAATCATGAAACTTCAAAGAGACGAAATCATCTGTTAATTTATGAAATAGCATTACGAATTATTGTTGGCACTGTTTATTCGCAATGGCAAACCATAAAAAGTTACACACAATGTGAACTCGTTAATAATTCACGACTAGATTGTCAGACGATCGATAAATCCTTTCATTACTTAGATTACAAATATCACGAATCAATAAGATCCTAAATCGAGTTTACAAGTGTTGAGGTAAAAATTAACTACTATACAAAAGTTTTCTACTTAATCAATAATTCTGTGTTCTACTATATTGCTTAGTACTACAATGATACGTACGGGATTCTTGAGCACATTTAACAAGTAATTCCAGTCGGAGGACACCACGTGGGATTTCACAGACGTACATGCGCACAATTAGAACTCTTCTTGACCACGTATAAAGTAATACTAAATACCGTTAGAAGGATGCTTTCGGGCTTCGTAAAAAAAAAAAAAAAACCGTAGTCTCCCACGGCGGTTCCAATCCCACTTCCACATTCGACGAGTGACCAAGTGGGAGTCTTAAAGTACATGAGATCGTAGATAAAAAAATAAATTGAAAAAGAAAACAAGTACCTAGGACAAGCTTCAAGACCGACACCATTAAAATTTCCCAACCGCAAAATTTATCGTTTCGATTAAAATTCACCGTACGTACACGCGACACCGTATTACACACGTTTAACGTACCCGTAGACAATATATTGCGCCTGAAACATAAATTATCCTTACGTTACTCTATCCCACTTTCTCGCAGACACTTTATCAAATTCTATTACCTAACTCGATTTCAAATAACCAAAGATCCTGTCAGCCATTCCGGCTCGCACGCAATAACAGTTAAACGTAAAAGGGTATTTCTCTCTAAAGCACATAGGACTTTGCTCGACTTGCGCTACCCCATAGATCCGTACGTTACTACATCGTTCAGCCGCGTTGCAAGGGACATCCAGCACTTTATACAGTCTAGTATAAACGACCGTACTCCGTCTCCCAGCGATTTTCTTGATAACTTCGAATGTCCCAGGCCCCTCCATCATACCTCTTCGTTCCGTTCCTGCTAGTCGGACCTATTTTCCTGTTTTACATAGAGTTCCTTTATGTATCCCGACGCAACCGATGCGTCTGGCTCTCATCCGGCATTTCGCTAAGTCTAGTTTAATATTCTAGCTCAGCTTTATCCCGCTACCAAAGAAGATCCTTGCTATGTTTTTCTTGACTTTACAAGACCAATCTGATCTCTCGTTGGTTATTGGTCCTGACCGATCTTCACAGAGCCTACCGACTCTTCTTAACCATCTTGAGCGGATCCCTCATGTATCTAGCAAAGACTTCCTTCTTGAATACGTCAAAGTGTTTCCTATTGAAGTTGTTCTGCTTCTCTCGCCATGCGGGTCTTCCCTTCTTGGTCTGTAGGCCCCAGTGACCAGTGAAGATGGGCGACAACACTTTGAACTGATAACCAGCAACGTACATCTCGTACACCTGGTGCAACAGATAAGTACAACACTATAGATACTAATCACATAACTCCTACAATAAACTACCCAACAGATATAATCAAGGCAGCTCCAAGCGACAGAGCTCGAAACTGATAATAAATGTAATCCCGGGCGCGAATTACTATTTCCTACGACAAGACCGAAAACACGTAGACAGGAAACGCAATGGAACGAGACGAGACGCCAGCCGGTTTCCGGAAACGACAGTCTAGCAGACAGTACCGGAAGACGAGTCCCAGGGCTTATTGTTCTCAACGTCTTCAAGGATAATCGCGCGTAACGGCTTTCCCGGACTTGCATACTAGTCTCTTCATTGTCCCTGGCAAGACGTCTCCCAGGATTATACTCCCGGAAATCCCAACCTAACGTCGCCAAGATCCTTTTGCTCTATGCAAATCTCTTGATTAACCACATCAGCGACCAGGCTGTCCCTTTTATAGAACCAGTTCAGCTCCTCGGTTCGTCACATCAAATAGGTATTAACCCAGTATCGAAATAGTGTCTGTTAACAAGCAGCGTGTCTGGGACCTAGTTTCGGAATAGATGTTTTGAGAAAAATTAATTATTAACTTTTCATAATTAATTCAATTACTATTTCTATATATCAGGCATACCTGGATATAGTACGGAGGTGTCGGTACCCAATTAATCAATGGAAATAGAAGATAGCGGGTCAGTGTTGTTATAGCTAAAGACCACAGAGTCCATTTTCAAATGGTTTCCAGAGAATCGAGCAAGGGTCAGTCTATCTCCACAGTATGAAGGATCAGTTGCGTACAGGATAGTGTGGCTTACTCCTAAATGAAATTGGACAATTCCAGTACGCTTGTGCGTGTGAGAGAGAGAGAGAGAGGACGAACATTTCACAACGCGTGTACCTGTGGGAAATGTGTTCAAGTTAATTTCACGCTTCGGCATCGAGCATGGAAACGTAGTGTGTATTAACATGGCTGTACACCGTATGTGTCCTGACAGCGGGCATATAGGTTTGCTTCGATAATTGCGTTATCATTCAATTAAACAGCTGGAATGAATAAGAATACCAATTAATTTAATTTATCGAAAATTATTATCATCTCAGATAGTCCAGGATAGAATTACACGAACCTGAGAGATATTTTTGAGAAAACGTTTCCTCCGCTCTCGGTCTCTCAAAACTAACTAGCCACGCTAATAGCAAAGACTCGACTCGGTCTGGATTCGTAATTGAATTTTATGCGATCGCACGTCCCTTTAAATCCTAGGCGAACAAAGTGTGTTCCCGTAATACTTGTCTTGGCACCCATTTCGATAAGAGGGGTGAATCATTCCATCTCCTTTCCCCGCTTCCACCCCTTGGTCCTGGTACTTTGGTTCCCTGTCTCTTTTTACTCGCTCTACATTCGTATCTCCTATCTCAGCCCAGCAGCCATAAATTCTAGTTTCCAAGATATTAAGGTGCCAGTGTTTTCAGAGATTAATAGGCAGACGCTCAACGCTATGATTTCAGGCGATACCAAAATCATAGCGCTAAATCTCGAACGACGAAGCCGGAAGTAGGATTTTGTGATCATCGCCTCCCTCGATTTTGCGTATACCTTCGTACCTGAACTGAACGTGATAGTGAACGTGTACTGATGTGTAGTGAGGTTTTCTGGTCCTCATTGCTGGTTTCCAAAGCAATCCTTAAAACAAGGCCGGGAACTATACAACTTTTTAAGATATATTAAAAAAGCCGACTCTTGAAACATTTTTAAGAAATTGAGATACCAGCTCCAGCTGTAGCACCTCAATTTTTGAAAAACGTTTCAACGCCTAGTCGACCTTTTTGATGCAAAAGTACGCAAGAGCCTTCCATTAACGTGGAAGATAATGTAAATTCTCCTGGTTATCACATTCCTTCAGCTATTCGAGTCTTGCCTGATTACAGAATCGAAGCGTTTCGCTTCACTGTATACGTTCAGGCACTTAGCTCTATCTCTATCTCTATCTCCCTGTGTACTTATCCGTCTGGATGAAGGAGGACACAGTTATCTGGTTATCTAACAAAATCCCTGCTAGTCTAACCAGCTCGAGCTTTTACGCGTAGAACCGTGAGAGAAATTAACTAGGATTATGATCTTGAGCCGATTACTGTCTGGTTGCCAGAGTGTCAGGGAGCATCGTTCACATCGACTTTGGCTACTCGACGTTTCTATCAGGGATAATGGGGGGGATGCATCAGGACGTCGCTGAATCCTGGCTGACTGAGTCTTTATCGAGAATCCTTTGAAATATTTACGGAGATTAAAATTGATCAAAAGATACGTTCACTGTGCGTGATAAAATTTTTTTTCACCATTTTATAACTTCCTATGCCAAATTACCCAAGGGTATGTTTTTGATAAGCTGTCAAAGCTATTAGTAAACGGAACGATAAAATTGATAATACACCTAAAAACGGTTCCACCCTTAAAATTCTTATATCGAATTTTTTTATCATATCAAACATATTTATATCACAATTCACTTTCGCTATTCGGTCGCTCAATCAAATTCATTTGATCTTTCCTTCAATATATATATATATGATAATCAGGTTGAATTTTCAATAAAAGTAAAATAGGGGTTGTAACAGACCACCAGCAGGAGCCCAATAGGAATAATTGACGATATAAAAAGAACTGGTCTCTTTTTACGTTTTCGAGTTCAATTAAATGAAAAGACTCTCATTACGCATTCGTATACCGTTCCCAGCCATAGAAAGCTAATGAACTGACAACTGAAAAACTACCTCGAGAAACGATTGACCGACTCGAACGAGCGCAAATGAATAAACGCGGCTAACTCGTAAAGTCGAATTTTCATCCGCGCGATTAGATAACGATCAACGAGATCAATCGGTTCGACGAATACAAACAGGATTAGCCGGCTTGCTAAAAAATCACGCGTCATTGAATTCATCGATAATTTCGAATGTTTTGACAATAAAGGAGATTTTACAAAATTTTCATTAGACTTTCAAAAATCTATCGTGCACTCCGTTAGCGATCGATCGCATTTCAAAATCTCCCTCGAGCCATAGAATTTAACACGCTATAAAAAATCAGTATGCTCCACTCCTCTCCGAGGAACAACCCCGTAAAACGGAAAGTCACACGGTCGTCCAGCTTCCCGATCTCATAAATAAAGAGGGTGGCGGCACTTGAACCCCTTCAAGAAAATCCTGAGGATTCGCAAGAGGACCTGCACCCTACCCCATCGCCAAAGGTATTGAGAATAGGAACGATATCCATTCTCATCCGCATCCCCTAGTCAGAGTTGAGATACTGTTAGAGAGATATATATAGGTTATATAATAGTCGAATACGCTTACAGACACCCACTCACTACGTGCTATACATATATCTACATATTATTGAAAGTCGCTACGGATATATATATATAACACGTGACACAGCCAAAGGTACGTTAGCTATCGCCCAATATCCATTCAACGTCGCCCAACGGTGCTAGTAAAATGGTCTGACGGTGGGATTTGGTAGTTGGTGATGTTTCGCAGTTGGTCTATACGTAATACGAAAAAGAGGGGACGCGCGCGCGCCCCCAACTAGATTTACAGTCGTTTTATTGCTGACGGGTGCGACGGGCATAGTTCGTTTTACGAATACTAGATGGGATGCCGTCCCCTGGATTTTTCATGGCGATGGAATTTCGTTATTTCACAACCCGAAAGGGATGAGGATGACATCCTCTACTGGCTCGAGCAGTGACTTCCGATATAGCTGCCAATAAAATGCTCGAGCAGGAAGCATCGGGCACCAATAGAATACTTGACATTCTAACCCGATCTAACCGTTAGTCAATGTCAATGGACTGTTGCAAGATGAGTTACTGACAAATTCACTTGTTCGCATACGTCAAATTATAATATACCCGGCACTAAATAATAAAGCGTTCCTGCCGATGAATTTACCTTAAAGTCCAAAAAAAACGTAAAACCAAAGTCACTAACGTCGTGCGACAAAGAATGTCTGTAATGCAATGGAAAGGTGCAAAGGTGAAATTGCGCAATTCCACGGATTGCTGACACACTGCAAAATGCTCCCTGCAGACGCAATGGGGTGTGGATTCGACTGGGAGGGGGGTGTACGACTACTGTGAATCATGTTTAAATTGAATAATGCTTGTTTCGCGAAACTGCCCTCCATCGTGTGATAACGTTTGAAAATGATAATATGTAATTCGATTAATGTGCCTTGCAATTTGAAGGTATCAAAATATTAACGACGAGTTAACGACGATCACCATTATCGAGCCTATCCTTGGGTCTCTTTGTCACTGTCTTTCTCTACCTGCTATTATATAATCGTGCCCCTCGCTACTACCCTAACCTCAATCTCTGTCTCTGTCTCTGCCACGAACAACTCATTTCACATTGTCAAATATTACGACAGCGTTATCCAGCGGTGGATATTGGCTATGGGAATGTTTGTCCATGCATAATGGAATGAATTGATTGTACAGCTGCCAGATAGTCCTGATATCGATGTTTACTTATCCTTAATCAATCATACGTCCGTAAAGTTTCCTGACTACTTGGAGGAAAAGGGGGAGTATTCCCAAAGTATAAGTAAGGTATAGGGAGAACGTAGTGACCATAATGACCTAAAGTTTATACGAGGCCACGCATGCTTTCAATCTTTCTACGATATTCCCAGGTACTGTGTTCTTCTTCAATGTGTGCCTTTTTCCTTGATATCAATCGGCGACGAATTCCCAGCTGATGTCAATTGATCCTACGTAATGGATTAGGAATGAGGTTAGGTTAGGCTCCCACTACACAATCCATATACCAACCAATTGGAATACTTGATCGACACTATTCAGATTACATTATCAGTGTTTGCTTACCTGGGTGTTTCTCGTGTAACCGTAACCCATGAATCTCTCATCGTGACTCGGAGCGATGTCCTTTGCCACGTAGAAAGGCTCGTACAGGAATTCAAAGTTCGTCACATCGTGACAAACGTAGACCTTGCCTTTGTTTACGTACGCGTAACCCTTGTTACCTGGCTTGACGTCTTGAACCCATCTGAAATAAATAAATAGCATGATGAACATTGAAAAAGGGTTCTGTTCCAAGCTAATCATCTCTTTTTCTATTGTCGGGTACTGCCTAGACACTTATTAATCGACGTACACTGAGTAACGTACATTTTTCCTTTTTCCTTTTTCTTTTAATGAAAATACTCCAGCTGAATACTGACCTTGTGAAGTTGGTGGCGAACTGGTTGTGAATGAAGACCTTCTGATGAAACGGTCTGGCAAGTCCCTTCTCGGCGATTCTCACCAGTTCAGATTTATTATACGGAAATCGAACACGCGTATCCAGCTCATAGGTGGGTATAACGTAAGCGCACTTGTCGCAATTGGCACTTTTAAGAAATTCATTGAGCCCTTGAGTCAAATTGAAGCTCGGTACGATGTCAACATCCGTCAAGAATACATAGTCAGTCTGACAGTTCTTCCTGGCGAGATTGCGCAGATGATTCTGCGGATAGGTATTCTGAACGCGCCAGGCGGTTTGCTGACTGGATATACGCGAGACGAGCTGCTGAAGCGTGGCTTCCGGTTTAACGCAATCAACGTCCTCCGGTAGCTCGTACCTCCTCGGCTGTTTAGTTGGCATCCTGTCCTTGGGCATCAGCAAAGAGAACAGTACCCGGTCCCTGATCGGAGGATAGCACTTCCTCAGGTAGACCAGGTACTTCTGGAGCACGTCAAACTCCTCGTCGCCGGCGGCATAAAGAGCGACCGATATTGGTCCAGTCCAATGATGAGCGACCTGGACGATCGAGTGCAGCTTCTCCACTGAGCTCTGAGTGGCCAGAGAGACCAGATGAGACTCCGACAGGCTTGAGAATCCCGATCCAGTCAGCACAGCGTCAAAGGTCTTGAAGAGCCGACGTGCGTCCCATCTTCCGCGACGGATGTCGATCATCAGGGTGTCCTCTTCGTCAGGAACCGTCTGGTAGCTCCGAACGGAACAAGGCCGCGACGTTGGCACATCCTGGGCAAACGACCCCAGGTTCCATTCCGTGAACAGATTGGCCTCCAGCGGATGACTCACGTCCCCGGAACGGCAGTTCTCCGACTGCAGCAGGAAGAAGGTGAGCAGCATGTTCGAGAAGGCCAGGATGATCACGCTGACCAGGCTTAGGTTCCATGGTCGGCATCCCAGCTGAAACAGGTGAAAAGGCGAGCTCAGTCAATGGGGAAAGGTTAACGAGAGGCGGAAGGGTTTCTCTAGGAAATCCTTATTTTCATCCCTTAAACTGTACCAGCTCAGCGTTACCCCTAAATTCGATCCCCCTGCGCTCGTTATAATTAGCCTAACAGCTTCTGCTAATTAGCTTCAATTCTCTACGACGCCTCGACAACCTTCTACCTGCTTGCCAGGGACCTCTCATTATTTAAACGTTTAACTGGGAAGACTCACTTATCGAAGCTCAAACTTTAGGGGATGATCTTACAAACTCTCCGTAGCTAGGCCACTCACCCGTTATCTATTCATCCCCTGACATTATCATCCCTCTTCACCCAATAACAATCCCAACTCTCTGTCTCTCTCACAATTATACCCCACTGACGTCACACCCCCACCATTCCCTATTCTCATCATTCTCCTTCTCTCTTTCCGCGAACCAGTCACGCTGTAATAATGTTTACCCGGAGCATTACAAACTACCCTTTTAAATTGTCCTCATTGTTACACGAAATTCTCATTAAGAGAGCCATTGTCTCGTTATTGGACAGCCACCGCTGTGTCAGACGTGAAACACCCTCTGCTACCAGGTGCATATCAACCCGAGCATTATAGCTTACATACATGGGCTGCACTTGGTGCAGCTGCATTACTAAATAAGGTACCTAGCTATACGTATATATATATATATATGGTCATGACCCATATGTAGAGTACAGGAGAGACACGGACGAGTGACAAGGTCCCCACGAAAATGCAGTGTCAAAAGTGAAACGAGGATCTGCAAACTGGTCCTTCGCTATAAAATACCTTGAACCAAGAAGTCAGCCGAGAGATCTCGTAAATTAAACCGCTAACCCGTTAATACCTGGAGCTTACGTGCGGCAGCTATCCGACGCGAAGCATCGTATTTGAACGTGGCGCGGATTATTGGTTCAACTCGTCCATTATTTATATGTAGAAACTCTCCGGAACACGCATCTCCGACAATGCAAAGGCATTTCGCCATTTCACTCATACGCCAACAAAATCTCATGGAGATGAAAAAAAAAAAAAAAAAAAAAAAAAAAAATTTATCGAAACTAAAAAATATTATAGGCTTTTTCAAAAAAAGCGTTTCCCGATTCAAAGTGATATACGTGGTTTGACAAAATGTGAAAAAAAAAAAAAAGATCTTAAAGAGCTGCGTGCAATGCAAATAACGTTTTACGAAAGGAACAGAGAAAATACATATTTATCAATGATACTCAATGGTATCGGGTTGTAAGAGTGATTTACTTTCCAATTAATCGGAGATTTCAAGTTCGTCCCGTGAAATTCTCGGATGTCGCGCCAGAAACTGGAAACGGGTTATAAATCCCTCTCGACGCGTAGATACCTCGACTCTACGATGTAATGTCTCTGGGTATAAACGGGCGTCGCGACGCAGCTTCGTACTTCGAAACTAACGATAAGTCGTTACGTCGGCCATCACCTACCAGCGCGTGTTTCTACCTCAGACTTGTTCCCATCGTCTTGATTTACTGCAAAACCTGTCTGATGTATCGAGCTGTCCCAGTACCCTAAGATACCTACACGTATATATATATATATATATATATATTTAGTTAGTGCAAACTATATACCAAAATTTCAACTGGAAACTTCAAGTTTACACTGTTGGTAACAATGAGAAAGTTTCAAGATTTTCAGGCGGCAATCTTAGACGCGTTCAAAGACTCAATATATATATATATATATATTACTTATCGATATATATATCCCACTCTAACTTATCAACGTAATGAACTTCTATTATAGGTATACTCGCAAATGCTGTCTTACAGTATATTCAAATTCAATATCAACAATCTGAAGGATGCACCGGTGTGAAGTTGGCACCTCATTGTATAAAATAAAAGAAAAAAATGAAGTGAGCCAGTTACAATGCGTTTAGGTACATGACGTCAGATAGGATTCTGCCTGTGATCCTGTGCGACTGTAAACACGTGTATTCATCTGAATTTGACGTATCACGTGGTAAACACGTGGAGAAAAGGAGCTGACGTGTCTGCAGCAAAATACCAAGGAGTCCGTTACCTGCCGGGTATTGGGTATTACCCAGTAGCTCTTACCAAGGCTGTACGTACTCGGCCGCAACACGTGACTAGAAGGGATCGCGCTCAGACCAGAAACCATGATTGATTAAGCGAGCGTAGCGTTATCAGCGAATCAGGTGGATTCGCTCGAGCATACGTGGAAATGTACCCAGGGCTACACAACTAACCCATTATCAGATTGTGTACCTGTATTTTCGTCGGGGTCAAGAGGAACGAGAATAGTGTATCAAGTACATGCATACACAGTAGCCCATAGCAAAACGAACCCTGAATTGTCTGATACCTGGTAAAGCCCTAAGGTTAGGAAAAAAAAAAAATCAATAAAAATTTTTCGCAATCACCCTTGAGAATAATCAAATGCAGTGACTACGAAAATAATTTTTTTTTCTCAACTCGACCTTAGGGATGCTGTGACAGTCCCTTAACGTCGGATCAGATCTCAACGTGAATCGATAGCCAATCAATTTTTTACTCGAGTAATAGGAAAAGTGTCACGGGGAGTCTTGAGTATGACAAAAAAAAACACCCTTGGCAGGAGATTAAAATTCGTTCGTTATCTACATACGCATATAGATATCTCACTGTAAGCCAGCCTCTTCCATAAGATCCAATGGATTCTTCAAGCTATTTGATATCGATGAATATACGTCATTCAAATGGTATTTTCAATTTTTACAGAAATATCAACGATTTAGTATATATAGGTATTCAGGTTGAATGTATCATCTGAAGATGGTACAGAGAACTCAGAGGACGGGGAGGGGGGGGGGAGGGATT
>NW_014333698.1:0-113476 GCF_000341935.2 Cephus cinctus | reverse complement strand
GGTACAAAGAGAGTAAAGAAGATTTTAAAGTCCGCCATTCAATTTTCCGCCAAGTTCCAATTTCACATCTATTTCCGTATTCGGGATCCTGCGGGATGCTGGCGGCTGGAGACTCGACGCTCCGTAATTTAGCACAGAATAAACTGAATGCCATTCGTTACCGTAACCCGAGGCGCAGACGATGCCGCGCGGCAAAGACGCGAAATACGTAGAATTGAAAGTTCTTAGAAACTCGCCCGTCGTCCTCTACCGAACCGGTATAGAACGTTGAAGAGTAAATTCGCCAATTGAGAATAGTAAAGGATAAGCGGGACCCTTCGATAAATTCTGAATATATATATATATATATATATATATAATTTTCAAATAATCCCTAAGACAACTTACAGACCATTCTAATACAAGGGTTGCATCCCTTAAATTCTCCAATAACAATAATCGAGTATTTGATCGTATCGAAAAATCTACGTGTGCAGTTAAGCCCTAGTGGACCGGATATCCGGAAATATCCTTCAGCCAACCCCCACCTAGGGTTGGCATCATCGTCCGTGTGGTAATACGAAATATGACAGGCGCTCACGGACAGGTAACCAGAATAGTCGTGAACACGGTCCGGGAATACTGGGAAATACCTGGAAATCCCGCCAGGGCGCCTAACGAGCGGTTTCCTGTTTAGCCCCGGTCCTGCTAACCCCAGTTGGTATGCCTGACAGTACGGGATTAATACGTAGAATTCCACGTAAGACCGACGGGTCCATCCGGAACGGGACGTCCAAGCAGGACACAAAGATCACTGTCGTTCGGTCAGGTATTAAGGATAGTAAATATTTCGTCTCGTGGAAAAATCATAATTTTCATTTCTGTACCGGAAGTCCCATCCTGATGAGGTAATCGACAAGAAACATTAATTACGACCCGAGGGAAAACAAACGACGACCATCGATATGTTTTCGTCTGCCAGACTTTGCTGCCAGGGATGAAAAACATCCCCCCCGTACAGTCCCGATAGAAACCGAAAACGGAGTGACTGAATAACAAGTGAAACCGGAAGTGCTGGTGGAAGCGGAAGGAAGGGGGTCACCCCCCCGGAGACGAGTTAAGAAAACTCGGGTAATTATGCAATTTCCTTACTTAAGACTGAATCGTTAAGGATGAAGCGAGTGTCGGGGAGGTAGGGGATGGTTTAAAAAAAAAAAAAGACACCATATATGTATATAAGTTACACAACGTAATCAGCACATCCTTAATTCACCCTTATACGTTTTCTTCCATTTACTTAGCCCAAGAGCCACGGTAATTAAATAAGCTGAGTTTATCTGAAAAATTTCGGTCTCTTTCTTCCTCTCTTATTTCTTTTTTCTTCTCTTTCCTTTTCTCAACATTTTTCTTACGCCTCTGTACCACTCCACCTACTTCGTTATTAACTTCGACTTTCTCTTATTATACTTTGTCGTTTGGCTCCTATCTCCTCGCGTCACAATCAAGCGTCGAGTCGACGCTCGACGGCATCTTTTACTACAGGGAGATTCAAATCGAAACGCCAAGTAGTTGCGCTCCGGCTGGATCTCGTGACTCTTATTTGACTTTCGTTCCACCCGGTATATATTCGAGTGACTCTCTATCGTCTTTTCCAAGGTATCCCAGGGTGGCCTACAAGTACGATAATGGCCTGTTCTCGAGATAAGGAACTTACGATAAACCATGCACTGACTCGGAGATTCGACTATTTTGATAACGAAGCGTCGCGACGCTCGTGCCTTATCGTCCCTTGTATTTCAGTTGGGACATTACTTCTTTTTTGCTAAGTACACGCTTTTCGATAAGCACGTATATACGGGGTGTGCAATATTTTTCGAAAATTTTACATCAAATCACGCTCGCTGAATATCAATTTTGTGGCAAATAATTTTTTTTTGTAATTTGATTATTTAATTTTTGTCGAGATCGAATTTTTTTTTGTCGACTTATCGCTAATCCAAATTAGCGTATCTCTCGTTCATTTTGTCAAAATCAAATTGGAGATCAGTCACACTTCCGGTTAACGGACAAGTATTGACCTCAAACTTCCAACCGGAAGTTTAAACACTTCCGACGGAAGTCCTTTCAGTCTGGTATCTAACCTCGGTTTCGGATCCTCGTGGATCGGGGGTAGTTAGCACCCTCTTTCTAAGGGATCAAACTACGGATTTTAACCCCATTGCGTGTAATCGGATGTTCTTCTCGCAGGGTGGGAGCTACCCCCGGGTGGGAACAGATGTCGCCATGCCCGAAATAGAAGTTCTCGGTCTTCAATATGGCGGACGAGTTCACTAACAGCTGATCTTAAGCGGGAATCCCGGATGCCGTCATAGCGCTAAGCCGGACGTATCGGGGTAACTGCTGGTGTTATTGTCTTAGCCGAAAAGCACTCTTAACGAGGGCTAAATAGTTCATCCGTATCCGGCCGAAATTTTCTTTACTACAAATTACGAATATATTGGCAACGAATTTTATTCTAGAAATTCGTTCGAACTTTCGGGTCGAACTTTTTTTTAAAATCAAACTACCAATGACTAATATTTCGAATAGCGCATCGTGCAGATTTAGAAATATTTGTGTGATTCACTTTTTTTTAATTTCGAACCACGGTGTTAAATCATTAATAGCTAATTGAACTAGAATTTAACCTCAAAATACAATTTAATACTGACTTAATAATAATGAACGACACTGTATAGAAATCAGCTCCATATGGGTTATTAATTATCAAAATTAATTATCAAAATTAAATTATACGTAATAAACACTAAACAATACACTCGATAAACGTGATAAAGACTGATAAACAATTTCACGTGGAAAATATACAACGATCGCACCGACAAATAACAATTACGAAAATGGATGTAGTACATACAGATATACGTACGTACTGTGTAAAATATATTATGACCAAATGATGCGAACGAATGCCTGCTGCCTGATATAACACGACTCACCCGGTATGTCACTGTTGTTTTATACTAATAATGCAAAACGTACAGTTTTGCTCCGCCATTGATAACGGAGTATCGCGACGCCCGCGTCGATAAACGGTACTAGTAATTCTACTGCGATTTAATATCCGGTCGGTAGGAATTCTAATTAAAAAAATAAATAAACTATCACCAAATCGAGCACTAATTTTATTTACGACACTCGATCAAATTGGCGAGCTAATTGCAATTGGCGTTTCAAATATGTGGCTTATTGGTAAATACTCAAAAAGGTCTATTTTTAAATATTTTTCTTTTTTCCCAATTCTGGGAAATCATTAGAGCTTTAACAGAGCTCCGCGGTTTTCGTACGATTTCGCAGTGTTCGCGTAATCCTTGAAAAACTATTATAATATGCAGAACAAATACACAATATACGTGTATATATATATACAGGGTTATTCACGGCAAACGCACCAGCTGAAATTGGCCCTGAATGGATGATTTCATGAATCAGAGCAGAGTAGGCATAATGAAAGAAATAAAAGTTAATGTCATAAAATTCCTAAGATCATGTATTTTACGTTATTTAATTGGTTCGACAAGGCCACGCTGCCTCGACTAACAGAATTGTTCAATCGCGTCCAACTTCAGCTGGTGCGTTTTCCGTGAATAGTCCCGTACATATACGTTACTTCTTGTTATATAATTGCGGGCGATAGAGCCCTGAGAAAATCTATATCTATTCGCGGATATGTAATATTCATGTACTAATATGGATATTATATTCCTGCCACGTACCAATTCATTATGAAGGCTTTCACACGAGGATTCTGCAATCATTATATCTTTCTATATATATACGCCTGCAGCGTCACTGCGCCAGTCAACAACGCGATGCTGCCAACACAAGGACGAGATAATTCCTATTGTTCCGAGAACCGGACGGCCCCGAGGGCTTCTGCCACTTCAAAGCAATTCGGCTTCTCACGTTCACGTCCCGGCGGTAAATGAACTGCCCGTGAGGCAGGCCCGGGAATGCTGTCCTCCAGAAGTGAATTTAAAAAATATTGGAGTCGAATGAGTATTGTTTTCTATTCGAAATACAGAAGAAAGCAGCGCGCCAATCTCAATTCGTATTGTTAAACGAGACCGCGCGTACGATTAGATTGATTGTGAATGGATTCTCGGATATTTTGTTATGAACCCATAGAAATTTGTCGATGCTTTTATATGATGTACTGTATGGTATAATAAAGCCTTTTCAGTTAATTCAAATGCACGCATAGTTATTTACGTCATATTCATGACACAAGAGACTTTATTCAAAGAATCCTTAAAGTATTGTTGACCAGTCGCGCCATCTCTCGTTATCCGCATGAAACAGTCTGACGCAAATCAAGATCGATGAACTTCGAGGGTAAGTCTGTCGCTACGTTTCGTGGCGACATCTATACCACAGCATTGACATTGCTACCAACTGATGCTCACTGACCTCTTATCAACATCGTTGCATAACTCCACTAAGCCAGTACGACAAAATAAGAGATGACGAAGAGGATGATACTTATGTCTTATACATGCGTATTTATGTAAATAATCAATAACTCACTTGAATCATTGATGTGTGCTGGCAAGCAAGACAAAACTCCCCGCTGTTGGTCCTCGCGAAATTAGACCCTCCCAATCCGCGTACACCGCACTGATCTCCGTACATTCGCCAAGTTTTCGAGTCTCACTTGTCACTCACGCACTACGCATTGTCACCACTACTTAACGGACTTACGAACCGGACACTATCGCTAGCCTCAAAAAGGCTTGTGTTTTATTTACCCTTAAAGAATAACAGCGTAGTTCTGGAATGTATTATTGGTGGCGCTTACGATGGAAAAGCGACGCGCGCAAGTAGCCACATCGATTTCGTTGAATTCGAACTGAAGCGCTTTTACGATATCTCACCAGGATAAGAAACCGGTAAGCCCTGTGACCGATCCTTATGACAACTTCCAGGATAACTTAGCTACTACGGAGAAAATATAAAGGATCTTCATTGATGGGCTAACCTATAAAATATATTTTATGGCTATATTCTTAATGCTCGACGCGGAAGAAGGGATCGGACCTATGTTGGTACACGGGGGATACCTGGGGAATAATATCCAAAGAATAACCTAGCGATTTGGATCTTTTTAAAATTAAATAAAACCCCGAAGGCTGAAGCTACGTTGGAAGGCACGACTAGGGTGCTGTGCTAGTGGAAAATGACTAAATAATTCGGGAGACATTGCCAAGACAAACTACGAGGTAAAGTTTCAAGACATGATGTCCCGGTTGGTTTCAGATGTACCAAGAGGATCTGATCTCACCGTACCGGCATCTCGGAGGCCATAGGAGGTT
Organism: Cephus cinctus; assembly: GCF_000341935.2. NCBI lineage: Eukaryota > Metazoa > Arthropoda > Insecta > Hymenoptera > Cephidae > Cephus > Cephus cinctus. Next base: position 108,125 of record NW_014333698.1, on the reverse strand, counting down.
ATAGCAGGTACAGGGTATGGCTTCGAGATAACTTTAAATGAATTATTTATCACGATGGAATTAAGTTTAAATATTTCATCAGCCAACTAATCTCTAGGGTACCGAAGAATTTATTTACGAAGCTCTTGTCCTGCGCGAAGAAGCGTTACTACGTTGAGTTAGGCCGCCTCGAAACGGTACTTTACACGTTCGTCCAGGTTGACTTCGTTCTAGGACGAATTGATTGTATCGGTTTGTTCACAAGATTCTTCAGAATATCACACTACCACGTTTTACAAGCTGTTCTATCATTTTCTTCTCACTGAGGTGTCTCTCCTGCAGCGACTCCAAGTGGGGATCATACAGTGGCTTCAGGGATCTGGGACCACGTAAAGGACTGGGGCACGTTCCTGTACAAGATCTCGATTTCCTGGATGGTAACGTGACGCCGGAAGTGACACTCTTGGTACGAAAGTCCTTCACGTCTCCTCTCAAACCTTCCTGTGTATCCTTAGCATCGCAGGACTCAGCTTTGCAGGAACGTACTTTCTAAAATTCCGAAAAAAGAAATTCAATTTTCTCCAGTCCATCAAATTTCTCGTCTGAAGAATTTTCACTTTTTATCTCTTTATTTCAACGATCCTATATTCCGCTGTTATCTATTTGGGCTTGTACCTCGATCGATGGTAAAAAAAAGATGGAAAAAAGACAATAAAGAAAACCACATTGTTTTACCTCTGGGACACAATGGTTTCTCAAATGATCTTGATGGTAATTTTTCTGGTCTATTCGCCTTAACGGTAAAAATAAAGAAATCAGTGAGCCGCGTTATCCCCATCGCTACTGTATAAGTGAAAAGAGGAAACTGATGGAAATTTAGAAAAACGAAAACGAAACCCCCATTCTTATTTACAATCTGCCAGGGTCGCTGGAGAGTGACTCCACTGATCCTATACTGCATAGAATATAAACCAGACGTATCCAACGACATAAAGCATCTATATTCAAAGAACTGGGGAAAAAAAAAACAAGCAATAATCTAACCCTGTATAAATTCTACGACTGTATAAATTCCTTAGGATTGTTAAATCTATTCAAAATTCTCTCTGTGCCATATCAAAGGAAGACATGTCAATTCTAAGTGAAATAGAATTTTCAGGCTGTATTGAACATGGCTAAAGGGATAGAAATTCTTTGGAGAGTTAGAGAATAAATTGAATTCCTAGTGGTGCTAGCCAACGGCAAAGGCTGATGCATCCTAGCCTAGGTAGAGATGCACGTGAAGCACACTTCCGGAAGAGCGACGTATAAAACCTAATTTCAGTACTAGGTATTTCCTGGCCAGTGCAAGACGGCTGACACGAAACAGGGTTATCCACGTGGGGTAGCACGTATCCCCAATTTCAGACTGTGCTGCTGCTGGTGGTCGCTGCGGCCAGGAACAGTTGCTTTGTGCGTATAATTGGATTTATGTTCGGGTAATGCCTGGCTACGTGATGGCATTCCAACGCTGGCCCCAGGAAGTACCTGCCTATGGCCTACCCGACCCTATGCAACGAGGGCGATACTTTTTCTTTCCTACCTCACGGACCACCGCCACCACCCCTCGAGGGCCTCTTTTATTTTCGCCATTAAGCTCCCTACTAATTAGCAGGTAAGTCCAAGCAGCACCAGAGGACTACTCCTGCCTGTAGAGGCCACTAGAAAGAGAATTGCCTTCCGAGCACTTGCTATAATTTCACATGAATTTTTCAAAAGGCCATCCTGTTCCATGCAGCTTCCATTTCGATGAAATTGCTTCTAGTATCTCTGCCCTAAAAAGAACACGACTTTCAATGACAATTACTTTCTTGACTAGCAAACATTTTTCTTTATCAATATTTCCCTTAAAGATATTAACTGTAATTCTCGCTAGTATTTACATTAATAAATCAGCTTCAATCTATCTTTCTTTTTCACCAATCTTCTTCCTTATTCCCTTATTCCTCTTTTCTCTCCTCTTCGCCTTTAACGTTCCACGCTTTTTCGTTCTCTTTGAAACTCACATTTACACAGTAAAATACAACGTAGAGATCTTCAAACGGAATTGCGACTTCCCTAGTAGCGCTTCTTTACTGACTATATATTCTGAACAGTAAACCACTGTAGGCTTTAAAAAAAGATATAATATACTATAATACTTTTCCACGGACTCTAAAGTCAAATTTATATAATAGAATATCCATTGGCAGATACATATGATTTAACAGACAAAATCAGAAACGACAATTTTCTTAAACGACTTTACAAGCACAGAAATACGACAACGTCAAGTACTGATTCCTCAAATTACACTATATCCATAAACACAGTTGCTAACTAAATATACAATTTCCTAAATAAATCGTATTAAACATACACCCTACAAGTTCTCTAGAAACAATTCACCGCAGAGAAATGTCATTGTTGATTAATGAATATTCCATTATTCATAATGCACTTCCGTGCCATCCATTAAAACATGGACCCTCCATTATTACTTGATGGGAATATGTACCCCACTAAAAACCAATAATATATTACAACGTTTGATAAAACATTGAAAGCTCATCCAAAGCACACCAGTAAAATGGATTTGAGCAAGAACGGAAACAGAACGAACACGAAGAGATAGTTAACGTTAATAGGACTGACGCAAGTAATTATTTTCATTGACAAATCACATCGTTAGTTATTACACTACGTTGCAGCCTACATTTTTTTCCCGATGCAACAGCTAAACCAAACCACTAGCACCACTCTCCATATCTCGTTGACATCATAGTCCAGTAATTGCCAATTAAATGACAACCGCATATATACATGTACATATATACGAAATTGAATATCAGCAAGATCGAATTTTACTCGCAGAATGGATCGACGTATAATTAATAAATATTTTCCAATTTTTCCACTCTTTCCTATGGCATTCCATTTCGACGAAGAATATCCTCGAGGCTTCACTTAGCATCTTAAATTAAGCCAGATGAATTTTAAGAACCAATCTGAAACCTAAACTAAGCATACCAGCCGGAGGTCGCAAGCTGTAAGGCACGGACGGTCTCATGTAAATTCGCAATACCATGCATCACACTTTGACTCTCGTCCTTTGATAGGCTGGCATAAACTAATTATTAGCACGCCCTAAGCTAGTTTGGTAAACCGGACAATGGCCCTGGGCCAAAACGTTTGTAGGATAGCAGCTTCAACGGAAATAACCGTAGGTGGATGGACTCCATGGTGGATGAGCTGTGACCAACCTTATAGCCATTGACTATACGATCAGTAGAATTAACCTGTTTCATATAGAGAACGTTGAAATAAGAGATATAAAACGTATATGAATAATATATATATGTACTGGGAGTTTACATACCTCCTGGAGAATGCGCTGGCGATTTCGCGCACTAACAGCATCCCCGTATAATCTGTGTCGCACCAGCCGCTCCCTCTGGAACAACAAACAAACCCCTGAAGCAGCTATCGCTTTTGCATAACTTTCAAATTAAATATTTCAAAAGACTTCGGCTTTATTTGCCGCTTGCTTCGTCTATTTTTACCAACTTTCCTGTACAGGAAACTACGCTTTGCGGACTTTTACGTCTTCGTGAACTTTCCGAGAGAGGAATCTGTATTTGATTATCGAGCCTCAAAGTAATATGGCTTAGCGAAATACAGTTAAAATAAGATTCGTTACTCAATTATGAATCTCCTTTTGTTCCACGTTGAAAATTATTACAGATTTATGAACATAGCGTGGCTGAATTGTCATATAACAAACAAAAAATCTATAAGTGAAAGTCTGAAGGAGGATAACGAGAACGAAAATTCCGGTTGAGATGAAACATTATATTTTCATTTCCTGATCTAAGGTTCAACATCGACTGACTAATGTCGCGTTTATGTGCAAACCGGAAGTAAGCATTTTTACTAGTCAAACTACAGTAAGTCAGGTACTATTTACATAATTATATAAAAAGAAAGGAAGCGCTTAAGGTACACGAGACTGACAGTGGCACCATCTAGGTTTGAAATCCTACCGGAAACTTTGAGGATCCGCTTGCGTTGGAGAACATGAAATGTCTACGTTTATTGGATTGAGGTTATTAAGCAGACCTAGAGTGTCTGACACGATCCTGTTCCAGAGTGAAATTGTAAAGGCATCTCACCACTATCACCTTCAAGAACTTCCTTCCGGTTGGCTTTACTGACTTCGCTCTCTACGTTCTCCCATTACTATTTAACTACTGTGAACAATGAAGTCTCACATAATACAAGTTATACAAGATACACGTTAGACCCAAATGATAATAATTATCAAATTCGATTAATATAGCTAATACTATAAATGAATTAAAACTTTTTTTACGGTAAGTTGACCATAACATTCATTTACCTTTTTCCGCACTTCCACGGGATCTGGTCCCAAGGATCTATCTCTTCTAGGTACTGATAGTGTCTTCAAGTCCTTAAGACTATAACGACGATAACCAGGAAATTTTGGTTGATTCAATTTATTCTCGGGAGTACTCCTGACGTCGATGTTCCTCAAGGAGGCACTGCCATCACCATTCCGAAGATGATCGTCACCATCATCTTGAAAGCTCTCACAGGAGCGACTCGTTTCCAACGTCCTCGACGTTTGGTTCATCAACCTCTTGTAGAGGCTGAGCTCACTTTGATCATCTCCTGGGAATCCGGACGACGCTCGACTCTTGACATCCATGAGACGCTCAACTGAATTGTCTCCGCAAATCGACAGCGAGGAACTCTCTGAGGAACAAGCACGCCGGTTTCTAACTACATCTGAAACAGGGAACGTGGTTACTTTATCAATCATCTATTTCAGATCTACTGGGAACGACTTTATAAATCAGATTTACCAAAGGTAGTCTTTAAGAAGCGGTACCGTCAGTCAAAATTTTAACTGGCGCACTACGTGACGTTGGATATTTTATAAATATATAACTTTTAGAATTTACTGTCATTCCGGTTTTTGTCCTTCACTTAAATTTTCTACTTAAAGACTAAAGTGACTCACCGGTTCTACGACGATAACGTTCCAAATAAGAGACGCTTCTCCTGACGCTTTCTTCCATTCTCCAGGACGCCCTTTCGTCGGCTACTCCACTCAACTTTTTCGTATGCCTCATTGAGCCCATGGGAGTGACTATCCTGGGGAAGGTTTTCCGACAACCAGTCGACAACGGAAGAGTCTTCTTAACTCTTTCCTCTTCTTCCTTCTCGCGGCCTTTCCTTTGGTGAGCCGCAACGTTCATAGTACAAAGACCATCCCGGATAACGTTGTCGTTACTGTCCTTGTTATCCCTTGGGTCCAAGCGACTCTTCTCTTCCACTCTGGTGAACGAGTCCACAGCAATTATCAAATTCCTCGAGGAGACGAGGCTTCCGTTGAGAGCAGAGCATCCTGAAGTTTCATTAAGGACATCTGAAATTTTTTTACCAAATAAAAATTCAATCTGCTTTTGACCGTTAGCGTAACTATCGTTTCACGTTATGTTTTTATCTTATTGTGTAGAGATTAAATGCTTTATGCAATAGCGAGACCTGAGATAGGCGATGATAATTTGATAATATTTAAGGAAACCGATTCATGCTTTTTAGCCGTTATCTTTGACTGTCTAGATGGTTCTAGGTTAATAACTTCGTTGGAACTTCTATTAGATTGTAGCGGTTCTTCTAGACAATCATTTCTTTCTAAAGAATCATGTGAATAACGTGACATTTCCCAAACTGTTTCTAGTAGATCAATAAAATTAAATGCTAGATGAAAATCAGCTGTACGATAGACACTCCATTGTCTTGTAATTGACAGGCGACAGCATAACGAAATTATGAATTGACAAAATATTAAGAATCAAGCATATAATGCAATCTTCAAGATTTTCTTATAACAACGCCATCTCCTGCTAGTTTCTGACAACTAACAGTATCTTGAAACATTTTATTTGTTACCAACATTAGATATTCATGTCAGTGTCATTATCATTTTATCTATGAACGTTAATTTTCATTTGTATCAAAAGAGCAAATTATACAGATACAAGAAAATTGTGTAGGATGCCCACAACCTTTAAGCATTTCTGCTGATTTCTGCTAAAATCGTAGCATTGTACATCTCCCTATTCATCTCCACTTTAAGCTTATCAGTTGGAAAGATATATGTATTCAGTATTAATTCATCTCATCTTATTAAAAATACCTCCTGCCATGTGATGTTTATCTGATAAGACACCTAAACCTGTTCGGTATGAAAACTTTGACTCTGACTTTGTGGAAACTCAAGAAACGCGGAATGAATTTCGATCATGGTAATCGTTATGCATTCAGGAATAAGATTCCCTCCATCAGATTTATCTCATCTGACAACTCCTTGGTAGACTTTGGAGTAAAAGAATTCAGTAAAGGTCAGGCAAAGGAGAAGAACACTTCTGGACATAATGAGCGAGGTAAAAATATTGGACGGTGGTTTTTCTACACAATTGACTACACACGTTGGACCAAACGTAGACGGGGATCCTCTGTGGACAGCACGTTTTCTTGTTACTAATCCTGAAGCTGTTTTTGCAACACATCTTGACTTCTTGCGTGCTGGTGCTGATATAATACAAACCAATACGTATCAAGCATCTATCACTGGCTTTGTGCAATATCTGGGGATCAGCAAAGAAGAGAGTCTTCAATTGATATACAATGCTGTAGATCTTACAAAAGGAGCTGTAGAAACATACCTTGAGGAGATAAAAGGTAATGCCAATGTCGTCAACCCAAAGCCACAGATCGTTGGTTCATGTGGTCCTTATGGAGCTTCCTTGCACGATGCCTCTGAATACACTGGGTCTTATGCTAAGGATGTCACTGCTGAATTCTTGGCTCATTGGCATAAACCACGTATAGAAGCATTAGTCAAGGGTGGAGTAGATTTACTTGCTCTGGAGACAATACCTTGTAAACTTGAAGCAGAAGCACTAATTGATCTATTAAAAAGAGACTTTCCTAGTACAAAAGCCTGGCTTTCCTTTTCATGTCGCGCGGATGGAAAAAGTCTTGCTGATGGTAGTAACTTTCAAGAAGTTGCATTAGGCTGCTATAAAAAGGCATTAGTTAATCAATTAATTGCAGTTGGCGTTAATTGTCTTGCGCCACGTGCTATTACACCATTGATTAAGGGAATCAACAATAAGTCTAGTACGAACCGTATACCTCTGGTTATTTATCCAAATAGTGGGGAAAAATACTCAGTTCAAGAAGGATGGAAAAAGGAAGATGAATGGTATCCACTGGAACAATTCATTGATGAATGGTTGGATCTTGGAGTTACGTATATCGGAGGATGTTGCAGGACATATGCCAAAGACATAATTAGTATACGGGAACATGTAAGAATTTGGCAGTCTAAGGTGAATACCAGCAAACCCTAAACCATAAACAAAGTTTTAGAGACATCTACCTTGTTTATTTTTATATATTCAAATATACATATATATATACTGTATGACCAAAGAGAATTTAAAGTTTACAATGTTCGAAACTGTAACTTGAATATTTCATAATGAGTTAAGTGGTGACACTGAATGATACTCGTTGGACATTCTATACAAAACAATTATTTTTGTAAACCAAAAAATATAAATGCTCAAATTTTGTACCTTAATCAAATTTAGGAAAATTCTACATGATGTTTTTTCCATAACATATTTTTTATAAAATTTTATTTGCATGATAAATGTATATATATTTAAAATAATAAAAGTTTTTTTAACGGAATACCGACTAATGATATATTATTAACCCATCTTCATTTTATTAAATCTTGCTTACATGAATTGTTCAATTAAATAATCATTCTTATTAAATTAATATTACTTTCATTAAGATACACCAAAAGATTTTCTTCAACTCTTTTGCTGTACAAGGAAAACAATATCTGTGCTTACCGGCTCTACTTTTCCAGCTTCATTTATACTTATCACTTTAGTCTCTAAGTTAACATCAAATACAGTATCCGGTAGAATTTTTATCTTACCACGTAGTATGTCATCGGATGTTGGTATGGAACGTGGACCCAGAACTGGATCTTCATAACGATAAAGAATAATTGAAGATGAATCTGTAAATATAAAAACCCATTAAGAAACTAAATTTATTAATTATAATATAACAACGAACCTTTAACTTGACGACATTCTTTGGCAATACGTGCAGCGACGATGGAAGCAGTATCTCCAGAAGCAATTTTAACTTTTGCTGTAAAGATACCATTACACTTCTGTGGATTTACAGCAGATAACCAAACACCAGGTTTTACGGAGAAACTGATGTAAGGTGCGCCAGGACAACACTCCTCCTTGGTTTTCTCAGGAGCTTCATCCGTGAACTTAATTTCAATTTCCTCCAGCTGTACAGGCAAAGCAACCATGGCAATGAGAAATAAAAGCAATTAAAGTTAACAAGATAGATTTATACTTACATCCAATGTATTACGAAGGTAATCTATACCACCAGTAAGAACATCAACTTCGCTAAAGTCAAGTGTTAAATTCAATGCTGTAATTCCAGAAGACTCAAGTTTTTCTCTCATTGCCTGTACAAAAGGCATAACACGTTTCATGTATTTCTTCAGTTCTGACTTGCCACTCAGTTCAGTAGCAATTACTTTGTTCTCAGGCAGCTTGTTCCCATTTTTCTGTAAAAAAAAATTTGTTTAGAGCTATTCGCATAATGTCCAATGGATTTATGCAGACTTCTCTAATGAATACGTACGTTATAAAGATCTCTCATTGTATTAAGTACAATGCTTTGCCAAGGTGGGAATGTCTTTGCGACCCACACAGTACCCAGTGTAGGTTTCTCAACAGGAGGGTTTTCCTGTTTACCCTTGGGTGCTTTTCTTACTGTAATGTGATTCTTCAATAGAATTCTAAAGGAGTGTGCGGCTTCCATAAAATAATGAGATGATTTTATTAGGAGCTCGTCGATAGGTCCAACTATTGGCCAACGCTCGTTCAATATACTATATTTCTGTAAAGTCAGAGGTCACAGGTAAAAAAAAACTAAAATGCTTTTCTTAATTCAACGTACCTTTCCTATAAGACCCCAAACGTATTCCGCAGTGTGAGGACAAATAGGTGAGATAAGGATTGTTTGTAGTTCTATGTACCGCAGAATTAAATTTAAATTAGCGCCATTTAATGCACTCAGCTGTAAATATTTATCCCTTGCAGCTTGCAACTCAAAGAATCCAGTTCTGAGTGCTTCCTTGTACAACATTTTTGAATAATTCTCACCTGTCTCCCGTATTTTTAGATTCATTTCGCTGAAAATATTTAAGAATTGCACGATGTTCATATTGCACAGGATTACACGCAGCTGCTGATTTCAAAAAAGAAAGTACCTTTCAAATACACGATCATTGAACGTGCTTATATCCCCTTTCCTAAACGAATCTCTGGAGCTCATAACTTCTTTCACCCATTCAATGAAAGTAAACAGCCGAAGAATTCCAGCATCGGCCATAGTTTCCACGAAATTAGCATCTTCAACAGAATCACCGGAGTCAGCGAGACACAGTCTCATGCCGTCAGCTGAAAATTTCTGAACCGCATCTGACAGCGTTAAGAAATTTCCTTCGGATTTCGACATTTTAGCTGAATTGAGCAATAAGTGGCCATTAGCCCTGATGCCCTTAGGCCACAACTCAGGCTGGTCCGGCCATATAGCAGTGTGATTATAAATGAAAAATGTTAGATGATTCTGAACCAAATCTTTTCCTGACACTCGCAGATCTACTGGATACCAGTACTGGAACTCGCGTCGCATATGATTCAGAGCATCTTTCTTTATGGATGTTTTTGGTAACTTCGCATCCTTAAAGAAAATATAGTCCCAAACTTCAGGCGTCATCTCTTTCACGCTGAAAATAATATTAATCAAAATAATATAACACCCTAATCACCTATCGATCTACATACAGATATTTTTAGTCTCACATACCTTATTCCTAAAACATTAGGCTTATCTCCCTTAAATGTTCCACCTTGAATTAAATGAGCCACCGTATAATAGGCCATATAAATAGTCGAGTCGGATAGTGACTCGATTAACCATTGTTCGTCCCAAGGTAATTTGGTTCCTGTAATTAATAGGTACATAAAAATGCCAGGAATTGACAATTCATCGAAAAAACTTCCTAGTAAAACTTACCAAGTCCATATGTCCTGGAGCAGGCGTACTCGTGAAGCCAATCCAGACAAGCCATAAAATTTTTTCGTACTTCATCATGAAATGTTTCTAAGCTGGCCAAAGCTTCTTCTGCCTGCTTCTTCCACTTCTCCTCACCGTAATCCAAATACCATTGATTGCAGAGAGCGACGACGCACTCGTCGTTTGATCTAGAAATGACAGTTTTTTCTGGTTCATAATAAATCACAGCTTCCTTTGCGTCCACCAATTTCTTCTGAAGCTGCTTCTTCACGTCCTGTACTTTCTTTCCCTTGTACTCGCCTACTAGTAAGACACCATCGTAAAAACCTTTCAGGTAAACCATCTCCTTGGCTTCTAGCAGCTTCGCTTTTTCATTTTGCGACTGTATTTTTAGTCTATCGTATACAGTCACTGCTGACAGATTACCGAACTCTGGTATTTCCAAAATTGGAATCTAACATTTAAAAAAGAAAGTTATGGAATCGCTATCATAGAAAAGTATTAACATATACCACGTTCAAAATAACTTACAGGATCGTAAGGTAATACCATCTCGTCTTTGATATTGTACTTCTCTCTGAAGGGTTGCTTCTTCTTCAGATCTACCAGAGCTGCGTAGTCATCAGGAGAATCACTGGGAACGGAAGTGACGATACCGGTCCCCTTGTCTTCCTTGATTGTTAACATAGGCAAAGTGTAAATGACTTTATGACTAGTCAAAGGAGCTTGCAGAGGTAGTCCCAAGATATCCTAGAACAGATAAATACTTCATTTAATTATGCTTCTGATATATATGAAAAATATTCAACTTTTATAGGAAAAAAAATGACTGACCTGTCCAGTCAGGGTAGCAATGACATCAATCTTCCCTTCCTCTTTAGTAAAACCTTGATAAGACATGTTACGGGCTGCTCTTTCTGTAGACACGTAGACCTCGCCATTAGCCAAAACATAAGCAATGTATTTCATATCTGGGTGGACCCAACAATTCGTTTGGCCATACATAGTCTCAGGCCTTAAGGTAGCAGCAACTAAATAAATTGATTTCCCATTGGCAGCTCTGTAATTTTATCCTTTGTTAATTATATGCTTTTAATAATTAATAATGTCATGTAATTAGAGCTTTTACTTAAGACAACTTGGATAAGGCTCCAGCAATTTCATCTTGATAAGCGTGTATTCTTGAGGACCAACTCCTTCTCCAGAAGATCTATCATGATCCATGCAAGGCTGTCCATCCTTTGGAGAGAATACAGTGTATCTTTTTCCATATTTTATTTTATTACGAGCCTTCAGATGCAGGAACTGCCACCTGACAAAGGAATCGAAGAATGGATTGGCATCTGTCGTTATAAAAGTGCGACGCCAATCCACATGTAATCCAATAGATTTCAAATCCTGCACAGCAAGTGGTGGGAAATAATCCAGCCAATATTCTGCATCAGCAAATTTCTTTATTTCCTCATTATCAAGCCCAAGACTCTGCATTATTTGCCACTGATATTTTGCAACACCCGCCTTAGCTGTAGCCTTACTCTATAAGTATTACGAATTTTATTATATGCTGAATAAAGAGATTGATAATTATAGATGTCCTTTTGCCATACCTTTTTTCCTTTGCTCTTGTCTATAACAGTGACATCATCTGCTTTCTGTTCTACCACTACTTCTTCTTGAGGAAATTTTGGTGGATATCCAAATACTTCCATTTCTCTCTTTAATTTGTCAGAGCAAGCTTTAATAGGCATACCAGTACAATGGAAGCCAAATGGAAATAATACTCTTTTACCCAAAAGACGATTGTAACGAACTGCAAACTTCATGAAATAAAAGAATTCATTCATTTAAAATAATCTTAACTATGTGTTGGGAGAATGTCACCAAAATTTTGTATAGTTCACATTCTTTAGTTATCTGATGCAATACTAATCTGACAAACATAAAACTACTTAATATTATACAAAATAAATTACTAATATTTAACGGTTACCTCGCATTTTGATAAGGAAAATGTATGTCCCAGATGAAGTCTTCCATTCATGTAAGGGAATGGAAACGTAGCCAAAAACTTTTCATCTGGTTTCTTCCTTGCTTCGACAGGAGCATCTTGCTCATGTACTTTAGCAGCTTCCCATTTAGCTTGTACTTCTTTCTCGATTTTCTGAAGATACTCGACCTTATAGGTCCCTTTTCTTTCATTAGCCTGAAAGTAGAAATGAAAAGTTTAATCACAGCTGGTAAAAAAATAGAATAAGAATAGGTTAAGGAAAACGTTCTAATAATCAATCATTATTATGTACAATCATGACTTATTCTCGTAACACAAATTTGAATTAATACTTTTGGCATCATTTGATACTTACCATTCCTTTATTTTTATCAGTGGAACGCTATTTGATAATGGACCACGGATACACGTGGGATGCGGCTCAACATATATCCACCATCCGGCAACTAACCACACTAACTGACCCCCTTAGCAGCAAGTACCTCACCAACTGAAGAAAGACATGAATAAAAACAGATTGATAAGTCGTACATAAAATTACCATAACGCTAAGTATAGGAATCTATTAAACAAAAAAAAAACAAGTAAAAAGGAAATGGATTGAAGTACACAAATTTATTCAATTACTATAGTAAAATACTGAAATTATAAAGACGCATCCAATAAATATTTATTACATCTTACATCCGTGACACTGGTTTCAGTCCTAGCAAATCGAAACACTGCTCAAATATTATAGCAGTTGCTTCGGCAATTAACAATCGACTTATATTAACTTTAACAACTTCATTAAGTTGATTCTTCTCAATGCAATAGCAATTGTCATAGAATTCACTAAACGCACATGCTATTTCATAGCAATACTCGCAGAGATAATGAAGGCAAAGGTCCTTCACTATCTTTTGAAGAACGTCAGGAAACTTCAGCAAAACTTTTGCCAGCTTCCACTCTTTTGGATGATCCAAGGTGATAGGATTAGTTTCTGCTGCCTTCTTCAACTCTTCTTGCGATACATTAGCAGTACGTGCTATGGAACGAATTCTTGTGAAATTATAAAGTAAATACACTGCAGTGTTGCCTTTGTCTTCTAACATTTTGTCAAAGGAGAATACGTATTCATGATTTCGATTATGGGACAGATCAGCGTATTTTATACATCCATACGCTATAGATTTCTGGGCGATCTTTAGTTCCTCTTTTGTCAATACCTTATCTCGTTCTTTATCCAGAAGAGTTTGCATTGCTCTTCTCAATCCTATAATTAATAAGTTTAAAAAGTTGCTATAAACTTGTTTAAACGCCAGTTAGTTAGATCGTTTACCTTCGTCGAGCAAATCGCTAAGTTTCACAGTATCGCCAGATCGGGTTTTGAATTTCTTGTTATCCTCGCCTAATACTACTCCAAAACCAACATGATCAATTCTGTGTTTCTCTGTTATAATTTTGGCTCTCTTTGCACACTTAATCAGTGTTTGGAAATGAACAGATTGTCCTGCATCAGTGACGTAAACGATCTGGAAATATAACAAAATGTATTATTGTATGCAGAGGATTTTCATAAACGGATCGTATGAGGTTCTCTTACCCAATCAGCATTTTCCTCCTCGACACGCTGCTTTATTGCAGCCATATCTGATGTATCGTACGTAAAACCTCCATCCGATTTTATGATTGTGAAAGGGACTCCCACATTGGGTTCCTCTCCCCACATGATCTTTCGACCTTCATCCTCTTCGAGGAGACCTTTTGATTCCAAGTCCTTAACAATTGTCTCCATGTGTTTCTGGTAAAAGGACTCACCTCTTTCAATTATCTTGACATCTAATCGTTCGTAAAGCTTTTGAAAATCTATAAGAATACAGTACTATGATACAGTGTCAATAAGAATGAAAAATGAAATTTAAATAAGTAATATTATTCAAACCTTTTCTTGATACATCACAAATCAATTGCCATGCTTTTATTATTTCAGGGTCAAATTTTTGAAGTTTTACGACACATTCGTATGCTCGAGCTTTAAATTCTGTGTCCTCTTCAAATCTAGCTTTCGATTCTTTATAAAAACTCTAATGAAGTATAATATTATTAATATTAAGTACCTATGATGTAGGTAACAAATGGACACTGTTTACCTGTAAATCAGATATCGGTGGAGACTCTGTCGAATAATTTGGAAACTTGTCTTGAAGATGTGCTATTAACATTCCAAATTGTGTTCCCCAATCACCCACGTGATTGAGCCTCAACACATCATGTCCTAAATACTCTAGGAGTCTGCAAATACTTTCACCAATGATGGTAGACCTCAAATGCCCAACATGCATTTCCTTTGCAATATTGGGACTGGAGAAATCTACTACAACCCTTTTCTTTTCAGTAACTGGTGGTAAAACCTTTGCAGTTTTTACTAAGGAGCTCAAAAGGATTTTTACAAAATCTTGTTTTAAGAATATATTAATGAAACCAGCTCCAGCGATTTCTAATTTCTCTACATAAGGCGATGGACTGACATTAGATTGTATTTTACTAGCTACATCATATGGGGAAGCTTTGATTCCTATACAAACAATTGACAATAACTTTTTTAGTCACTCTTACAAGTGAAATTTCAAAGTCTTACCTTGGGCACTAAGTAGCTTGCTGATAGACATAGCGCTGTTACATTGATAATCCCCAAACTTAGGATTACCAGCAATAGCTATTGTTACAGGTGGATCTGGTAAATCAGGATAAGTGGCAATAATTGCCTCTTTAAAAAGATGAGACAAAGCATCTTGTATACTGATCAAAGTATTTGAATCTATTGAAGGTACAGCATTATTCTTTGAACTTTCAGCTTCTACTGCCTAATAAAAATATTATTAATATAGGCAGCCTATTGACACATTAAAAGTAGACAATATTGTAACATACCCTTTTAAGTATAGCCAATCGGTGTTTCAGCTTAATGTTTTCCTGCTCCAACTTTCCAACATCAGTGTCCACGTTTTCCATATCATTTGACATAGTTAAACCACTGTCTTGGAGCAACTGAATATCTCTTTTCAATTTCTCAATTTCCCTCTCCTGAAAAACATAAGGATTATAACCTAAAACTTCCACACAACCAAATTGCATAGCTACACGCTGATGACACGTTTCACTAAAATATAAAATACTAATCAATATACTTACCGCAATCTCAGCTCGTTTATGATATTTCTCCAAATTCGTTTGAGACATATTGTTAAAAATATATCATATACACTCTAACAATCCACGTGTAAATACAAACCGGCATTAATTGAATGAAAAACTTACAATTAGATAGTACCAACTGCGAGCTTACAGTTTAACATCGAAACAGCTGGCAATAGCAAATTACAAAAACTGCATCTTATTTACTCGAAATTCCAATCATAGAAATGATTTCAGAGTAATAAAATTTCGTAGGTGTGGGGCGAAAAAATTGAATTTTTTATCCTAATACGTTAAGCGCAAAGATGTGCAACAAAGTACAACGATATATCAATCATATATAGAAACTTGAAGTAACAGTTGATAAGTAAGAACCCACTAGTAGTTATCTAAGTATTGCAGGATCACTAGGACTCAGCCGTCTACGAAAATGGGCGGTAGAGCGCAGCACATTACAATAAATAAATTCTTCACTGTTCTTGATGCAGGCAATTGTGTAAGGAGTCATTTTTAAACTTATTATTGTAGTGCAACTTACAAGAAACATTTAGCAAAATGTCGTATATGCTATCACATCTTCACAATGGATGGCAAGTGGATCAAGCAATACTTTCTGAAGAGGATAGAGTTGTGGTAATTTTATTGGAGCATAACCTACCGCATCTTCTTGTAGACAATTCTAGAAAAGATTTTAATACATTTATATATTTTAAAATTTAGGTAATCAGATTTGGACACGATTGGGATCCCATGTGTATGAAAATGGATGAGGTGCTATATAATATTGCAGAGAAAGTAAAGAATTTTGCAGTTATTTACCTAGTTGACATTACTGAAGTTCCTGATTTCAATAAGATGTAAGTCTGCATCTCCTGATTTTACTTTGATGTTTTCCAAATGGAACCTTAATCTAGTTTGATTTTTTACAGGTATGAGCTGTACGACCCATGCACGGTCATGTTTTTCTTTAGGAATAAACATATTATGATAGATCTGGGAACTGGAAACAACAATAAAATCAATTGGACTCTAGAGGATAAGCAGGAGATGATAGACATAATTGAAACAGTATATCGAGGTGCAAGAAAAGGACGTGGTCTTGTAGTTTCACCCAAAGATTATTCCACTAAATATCGCTATTAATTTATTTGAATTGGGCTCAGTGTTTTAATGAACTATAAAACCCAGTCTTCATTAGAAGAAAACAATAACGAATAAAGTACAATGAACGTATTTACCGTACTCCGTCAAGTCGTGCAGTGTCTCTTTGTATATATGAAAAACATTTATTAGACAGTGTTGCATAAGAATAATATTAAACGAATTAATAAGTATTACGTCTTAATGTTAATCTATGTACAGTGAACTATAATACAAATGATTAAAAAATCTTAATACCTATGTGTGAAAATGACGCTTTGAGGCATAGAGTGGTAATATTGTACCTATATCTCTTTGGTAAATAAGTTACAAGTGTCTGCATTATAGAATAACATTTGTGCAGACTCAGTCGCTGTATAAATATATATATATAGAATATAAAATCATTGTAAATATTTTTGTCAATGTACTTACACATAAATTCCATTCCAAAAGATAATAGGTACAAGAAGATTTATTTTAAATACTCATATCGATGTATCTTTCTGCAATGATTCTGAAAAAATACAATAAATATTGTGACCAAACGAGCATTAAATTTGACCAAGTCATTAATTTTTCTTTTTAAGACATACTTTGTGACATATAAGAATACAAGACTTGATTTTTGCCAAACGTATGCACCGATTTTGAACGTGTTAAGTTAGGAAGATTTTCATATGTTGAACTCCTTGACCCACTTATATCTCCTCTCTCCGTACTCTGCTTGCTGCTTAATGACTCTGAATCCCTTATCGATTCATAGACAGGATACTCCTGGCTACCGTACTTCCCTACAAATATTCCACAATTTTCAAAGCCACAATTTACAAGTACTACAAAAGCAATAAATAATCTGTATAATACAAACCTATGGGAACTTGAGGGGTCTTGGAATGAATAGCACTTGTGGACTTAGAATACCTCAAACCTAAAAAAAGGCAATCATTTTTTTAAAGACTCCCGATTATATAATTTTTCTCTTGAAACTTAACAAAACTTACCATTACTTGTTGTGCTTATTTGGCTCTTCAAAATAGGTTGTGGCGAAGAATCAAACATTGGCTCCGTAGAGTCAATCGACGGAGTTGGGCTACTTTTTCTTACTGAAACAATAATATTTATATAAATTTAAAGATTAAGTCAAATACATAACCCTTTATATACGTGACATCGAAACAAATGAAAGCAGTCGATACTCCATACTCTGATGATTAATCATAACTGTTAAAACCTTGTAAAGTTTAGGAATTTCAGTGAAAATATGCATAAGCCATGCATGATTATAAAGACGAAGCTTTAAAACCAAGGGACACCAAGTATATACAGTTATTCAAGACCATTGCATCACCTAAAAATGACTTTACCATTGGACTTAATGAAAATCAAATGGATAAAACGATCTTCAGGTGATGCAATAGTCCTGAATAACCATGTATGTTATGTTAAATGTATTCAACCGTAGCATACCTCACTAGTTTCTACATTGTTGCTCACTTTTTTCATACTGTAGTACAAAATAAATATGGTTATTTCTACGATGTTATTTTCTACAAATACATTCGGTTCTTTGAGATAGATGCTTCTATACTGGGCTGGAGAAGATTGTTACATACACGTCTCTAGGCTGCTGACTAGGTTCATATTCGAACTTGACCTTTCTTTCTTCTTCCTTGAGATGTTCTCGTAGATCGGATCGACAGGTGGTGGTTTGTCTGCAACATAATAAAACAATAAAAATCTCTTTTCACTAATAAACATTCTGCGTTAGTGACAAAATAGAAATACTTACATGATTTTAAACAGAAAGGATTCTTAAGGACTTGCCTTATACAATTGTAAATGTAAGCGTATTGACTCTGCAAGAAAAATTATCGTCAATTAATCATACGATCATAACACAAATAATATAAATATATTATTACCTCTCGTTGCACCATATTAATTCGGCAACGTCTTAATCTGTAAACAGTACCAAATACATCCAATTTCCTGTTATCTCTGATACTCTGCAGTAATATATCTAGGGCTATCAAAGTCCCCGTCCTGCCTATTCCGGCGCTGTTAAATCATAAATATATTTCGGTAAATCTTCTTTATTAAACAATTATTCTGTTAGTGGCAAAATAATTTTACCTGCAATGTACAACAACCAGGCCTTTATTGACTGACATTTGTCGACGCATTATTTGGCAGAAATGAATCATCGATTCGAAATCTTCAGGTACATCATGATCTGGCCAGTCTTTAAAGTGAAGATGCATTATGTTACGCTTTTCATTGTCCTGAAAATAAAAAAACAATATAATTTTTCTAATATAAAATTTATCTAAATAACAGGACAAACCTTTTGTAAAGCGAGTGTCCTCTGCGTGTACGTTCGGAAATCCAATTCACTGGTGCATCTTATCGTCATGTGCTCATAATTGAATGATTCGCGAATGGTCGGGAAGTACTGATGACACTTTTCCTAGAAAGTATAGAAGCATACACTTTATATGATTGATACATTACCAATTACAGAATCCCCAGACTTGTAGACAAAAATACGTGTCGGGAGCAATGTCTCATCAAATATAATCAAGATACTGTGACATTTTAAATTAAATATACTGACTCACTTTTCCTTTCTCGACGAGTTGCGTCAACATGACAATGATTTTAACGTCGTACTGGTCGACCATCCTCCAAAAATCATAAGTGGTATCATCTTTTGGCCCTTGACAAGCAATGTACTCATCAGTTCCGGAATATCCCTATAATTTATGAACAAAACATTGTCACGAATGATCTACATGCATGGAATTAAGATGAAATATATAAATGTCTAGACCCACTCTTATAAAGGATGCATTGATATAATCGGAATCCGAATTAGGATCGTTGTCGATAATTTCAAGTTTCACTCTCGAAAAGTCATCTGAAAATCATGACAAATCTTGATTAGTCGAAATATGTTTAATTAAACAAAAACTATACTAATAAATTATAGATACGCTCGTACATGGTAATATATCCGTGT
The DNA here is from genome assembly GCF_000341935.2 of Cephus cinctus. Classification (NCBI taxonomy): domain Eukaryota; kingdom Metazoa; phylum Arthropoda; class Insecta; order Hymenoptera; family Cephidae; genus Cephus; species Cephus cinctus. The sequence goes on along the minus strand of NW_014333698.1, from coordinate 88,554 downwards.
ATCGATTCTTCTTTTTATTAGCCTGCAAGCATGCAGCGTTCGTCGGCATCTGCAGGTCTATACTGAGCGTCTGAAGTAACTGAAACTCATTGCTGAGCTTTCCGGGATTCTCAGCGAGCTGTTGACAGTGTGCAATAAATTTCCGTCTGGTGAACGGAGCAGGTACAGGAGAACCCGGCATATCCGAGTGTAGCAATCTTCTCAAGACTCTGAAAATGCATAAGGTAACACAAAACGATTAACGAGAATAATAAAAACGCATTATACACGTGCCAACGTTAAATACGCAATGAATTAAAATGATTTTAAAAAAGAATTGTGACTGGCAGTAGTTGTATCCGTACTTTCCAAGACTGGGAAACATCTTCGATCGTAGCGTTGATCTAATTATTGGCCAAGGTCTAATTCCAACTGGCACTTTGAATTATCACAACCTTGGGAATCGATCACTGAACTGTTACAGGTGCATGATGACTAACAAAAAAAAAACATACTTTGAGGTAAAAAATTACGCGTGACTCTTTTCCAAAGTCGAATTGTGTCACGTTTTAACAACGTCTCGAGGGCGCTCGTATAGCAGTGTAACAGGGTGATTTAAAAATAACTTGGAATATACGCACTTCGTCAGGAAGCAGAAGAGGGATTTCGTTTTACAGATATGCGAACTCATTATATCGAACCGAGCGCACGTGCTATAGATCAGATTGACTTTGTATTTTCATTCTGTCATTCGCAATGTTCACCTTCGCCTAGTACGTTGCAAATATATTCATGATAAAAATACCCGTTTGAATTTAGGCAGCCGCGGCCTCTACGTTCAATCCCGACTAAACGCTCTGTCCAAGACACTTGCCCCCAATATAACGTATACATTAATGACTATGGCGGATTCGTGCATTGGATAACCTTGGCTGAGCTCCCTATAGCATTCTTCTGAGTCATAGGACTAATATTGATTATTTCCCATAAGTGTATACCTGGTCAGTATACTTGTATTTTGTATGAGTGACACTGATACGCTCCTGAGGACTCTTATGCAGTCATCGTCACTGCGGAGACTCGTCCACCTCCTCCTTCTCCTCTCTTAAGATTACTGCCATTCACGATACCGGAATTTTATACTCTGTATATATGTCTAACACCTGTCTATATGTTTAAACAGATAACAGACATCGAGTGTGCTTATCACTATACAGGAAAACATGTTACATATGTACTTACGACTGTAGAGAACCTTTGCGAACGAGTAACATCATTGTGATAATAAGGCCCAGAAATAGAATTCCAAACACCACCCCAATCACAAAAGCGACGTTTAATTCGGCGTCTGGTAGCGCAGGATTTTTTTTTCGGCAAGCACAAAAAGAAAGGAATTATTAGTACTTGATAAACATTTACAATGGGCACGTCCAACCCAATTAATAGCACAGTAGTTAGTATTGGATGACAAGAAAAATAAAAGAAGTGCAAGCGATGAAAAATTTAAAACTTGAATTTGAATTATTTAGTTTCAGATGAATAACGACAAAGTGGAAGTACTCTCAATATAGTAAACATGTCATACCTTGATGGTACTCTTCGTTGAATCAAATGAGATTAATTACCTGTCTTGACGGTGAACGTAACGGAATCTGCATAACCGCCACTAGTGAATGCTCGCATTCGTACATGGTACAACATGTCAGGTTTCAAAGGACCATTACAGTACAATCGTGATTCTGTATTTGCTGATAACTCCTTGCAGGTGATATCCTCACCAATGACGTACTTGACGGCACTCATGTGGCCATAATCGACTACATGGTTGGCTGAAATTTAAAGTTGAAAAATATATTAATTTATATAAACTATACTACAATGTTAGAACTCGATTATATGGTTGTTACTGACAGTAAGCTGGATTCCAGGATTTTCGAGTTGCCTGATAAGGGATAACAAATTCTGCCAGCATGGATTCTTGCCAGGCTGAGATATTAGGCCAGTTTCCATTCCTAATGTCAAGTCTAGCCTGTCGTGCAGTATTGTATCCAACCTCAGATACTGTTATAGCATAAAACAAGATCTCTCCGTTTGTATGGGGAAAAATAGGCAGCAACACGACAGCTGTGGTTGTCGTTCTTTGTGCCTTCTGAGGATCTAATGTGATCAGTTTGACATAATCTTTACTCGGTTGTGCAGGAACTATAAATTAATATTAACAGGTATGGTATATGATCGTGATGTATAATATTTATATAATTTTAATGATGACTGATATATACTTCCAGCTGGATACAGAACGCTAGTCGAGTCGGGTGCTCCTAGTACATCCAAGTCAATTACTTTCGCTGATACTTCGAAAGTATAATTGTATTCCGCCTTTAATTCTCCAAGATTAATCGAGAATATATCATTATTGCCAATAGCTGTAGTTATATTATATATTCGATCGAAGAAATCGTCATTAAAATCTGTTCTTGTACCATAAACGGAAATATGGAAGTAATCAATCTCCCCATGTAAGGCACATGGTAAACTCCATGATACAGTAGTATCCAAAGTGTCTGGATCATTTTCGTTATTGGTAATGGAGTATGACAAAAGTTCTACAGTGCCAGGAACTAAAAGAACAATAAAAATAAAGGTTCATACAATTGTCATTAAATGACACAAAGTATTTATACTCAATATATTAACCTACCTCCAATTTTGGTCTCAAAGTAAATCCAATCACTGTATACACCCCAACCAGCTCCAGTTCGAGCTCTGATTCTTGCTGAATAATTGGAATAAGGTACACCACTTGCATACGTGTAAGCTAAACTGCTACCGTCGATATCAGAAATATTAGTACTCGTCACTCTATTCATCTGGCACCAATCAGGCATTAGGAACAATGTATCCCAGTCAAGTATAACTTCAAACGTGGTTAAGTAACCAGCTAAATAATCTGGTTTACTCCATGTTAATGTGAAATTGGTATTGGTGATACCAATGACATTAAATGTCGGCGCCGATGGCACTACAATATTAATTAGCCGTAACGATAAGGACTTTCGTTATCATATTACCTGACACACCGAAGAGATATTGATAAGGATGAGCAATTCCCGTGTATTTCGAGTATGAAATTAAATGGATAGCATATCAACCCTCTCTAAAACTTCTGTGTTGATTCTAGAATGTGTCCTATATCCAGTGTACCCAGTAACTGTTAGCCACAGAGTCCCACAAGGCTTAACTAATATCTCCTCGGTGCCCAGCAACACTTTTTATCAATTAAAACTAAACTCACCGTCCTCTGATGTAATAGCGCTTACAACTGTACTAAGCGAACTATTCCCTGCCGAATTAATTGTAAGCGCTTGACAGCTGTAAGTGGTAAAAGGACTAAGATCCGATACTGTGATGTTAACTAATAGATCTACCAAAGATGAAATACTATCGGTCGACATTCCACTCAAAAGTTCAAAACCATGCCCGTCGGTTGAAATCCAATTGCAAACAGTAACGACAGAGTACAAGGGACAATTATTCATGTAACTTAAAATACGCCAGCCTATGGATATGGTGCTCATCGTGACCCAAGGACTTACGTTAAGGACTGGCGCATCGGTTACTAAAAATAAAAATATTTGATAATAACGTTCAATAAAAAAAATATATCAAATATTAAAAAGAAATTAATTTTATATACCAGATTCTTCAGTAGTCTGTATAGTAGTATCAAATGGACCATCGCCATTGGTTATACCAACTGCGTTCACTTGTGCAGTGTAAGTCATACATGCGTATAAACCAGATATCCTAATATAATTATTTGTCGTAGTTTCAGTTACCGTATCCCACAAAGTTATACGGTAATGCTTGATACAAGTAGCAGCAATCGTCGGCATCTGCCAGCTGATGTTCAAAGAAAATTGTCCTGGTGTCGCTGTCAAGAGAAGTGGTGCTCCAGGAGCTGGAATAATAAAAAAAATTATAATGAAATATGGAAACACTAATATTTTATGTTTTATTACTATCTCTCTACTCACTAACGTAAGATGTAGTTGCGCTGGTGCTTATATTGGCAGATTCTCCAGCGTTTCCAACAGCAGTCACAGAAAATGTATAATCCACACATGGATTAAGATTCGTAACATTGTACGTTTCGACAGTAACAGTTGTTGTGGTGCAGTTGCCTCTGCTACAAGTTGTCACAAAATAATGTAACAAGCATTGAATATTTGTTGTTGGTGCCTCCCACGTTAGTAGCACCCAAAAACCACTGATGCTAGTTATTAGATCGGTTGGTGCACCAGGTACTTGAATGAAAAATAATTTAATAAGGTACAAAAAAAATCAAACAATTTTTAGTACTCGAAGTTCAAGCAAACTTACCACAGTCAAGTGTGTCCCCAGTGGTAAATGCAGCTGTACCGTTTCCTTCAGAACTACTATAAGGTATTACTTCGACATTGTACTTTGTACAGGCATTCAGGCCTGTTATATTGACGTACAAGTCGGTAGTACTAGTTGAAACACTAATGTTTTTTCCATCAAGTTCGTACCAAACATTAATATAATACCAAGAGACAAGACTGGCTTCAATGGGAGAGATCCAGGATGCACATAAGCCATACTCCAAGCCAGTGACATTAAGTTGTCGAACAGCTGATATCGCTGCAATAATTAATATATAAACATACTACAGTATTACAGTTGTTTATATAATAAACGTTATATGAATGCTTACGGGATGTCTTAGTGACTCCATAAACAGATACTGGTGTTCCCATCAAATTCGTAACAGGTGTTATTGTTATCGTGTAATTAGTATTGGGATTCAGGTCTCTTACAATGTAACTATTTAACGATGACGACTGATTACAACTTCCTATCGCAGTAGTATTTTGGTACCATTGTATCATATAAAAGTTTAAGTCATTCCTAGATGCATTGAGAGTCCATGATACAGCAATGTCATTTGTACCAATACTGGTAATTGTCAGATTCTGTACTGCAGCAGTTTCTGTAATTGACAAGTAAAAAAATATGTTTGATTCAATAGTTAATAAGTATATTAATTACTAATTAATACGCATGAATAACTTACCATTATCTGTTGATAATAAACGCAACGCGTTCGACTCTCTTGTCTCGAGATATTCGTCCATAGAAATGGTATTACTGAATTCTATGGGTTCTGTAGAATTGTCAGACACCGCAGAGCTTGTATCAATAGTATTACGTTTAATGAAATCGTTTATCGATTTCCAATCTGAGTCTCTTGGTTCTAACGTTGATGCGTTCTCTTCTTTGTATACATTAGTATACCCAATAGATTCACTTGAGTGCAAATTATTTTCAAATGTTGAGATATCCCCCTCCGTAAGGACCTCCTGGACGAAGTCCACGTTTTTAGTAACAGGACTCGTTGATGAACCTTCTGTACCCGTGGTGTCGCCATCGCCAAACACGTAGAACACGTGCATTACGTATAGCAGGATTTGTAATCGTTTCCTTGGTATCATCCTGGCTTTTTTTTAATCTGGAAAGATTCGTAAACATACAGTTCGACGTGAAGATTAACCGTTTGTACAAAATAATAAATAAGTTAAATATTTTTCCAGCATTTTCGGTTGTGGCTTCTAAGATGGTCCTCTGTGATAACACTGATATCTTGTCCTCTTATCATAAATTCGCAATATCAAAAAAATTATTTTACCCTGACAATTTAAAAACGTAGCATTGATTGATAGCAGAACATCAATTACTAAGGATTTATTTAAGACTTTTGGTATATCTGAAATGTATTATTAATTCATTGTAATTATTCTCTTTTTTTTACAATAGACTTTAATACTCGATGTATCATAGATCTGATATACCAACTAAAATTTATCTATTATGGGATTTATAAAGCTTAAGTCATTATCGGACACAAAGATTGTTGAATAAACAAGAAGCTTTACGTATTTTCTTGTAGTTTTCTATGGAACTACGTCATTATATGATATATAATGTTATATACATTACAACAGGATATAAGTTGTATACAGAAACAATTGGTCCTTGAATATTATCTATTGGCTATTCAATAAATTTCATAGCATCAAGTATTATAGTTTGCCATTCATGTTATCGCTGTAGCGCACTTTACTACGTAGGCAATTTTATTAGATATCGTCAAAACCACTTCCGCTCTTGTGTATTCGTGAAGATAAGTTGAGGATTTTAGTGAGAAAATTTGAATACTGTTTAACCTGCATTAAAATTTTTAAAATTTCGTGGACATTAATGGAGGGTGGTTCAATGTAATATCTACCAATAAAGAATCTTCATGGACACTACTGATTTATGGTAATTGTTCCTAGAACAATAGGAAGCCTATTTAGTTTTTAGTATACACTATTGACAAAAGATAAAGTATCCATTATCTTTTTACAAAACTTTACTCTAGTCTGATAAGAATATATTGATGAAAAGCTATTTTTAATCCCAATCCCTACTAGAATTGTCAAACTTTTTATAAATCCTGATAAATTATTCGATCGTGAACGTCACTCCGAAATATTTAATCTTATCAAACATGAGATATACATTTAGTATTCTATTATCAATCGATTCGCTTTATACTGACTGGAAATGCAAACGGTTATTTTTTTAATATAATAGAAATACTACAATGCTTACCTATATATCTGATATATTCATCGATTTCAATACCCGGTATAAATGTAAATTTTTATATAGCACAGTAATGTCTCTTCTTAGACAAAAATTCATGAATCTCATTGTACGTGACATTTTTGTTTAATTAATATTCCAGGATGCGTTATATTAATGTCTAATTGAGAAATTTCATTTATCTGCCTTTTCTACTTTCACATTATATTTATGCAGAATATTAAATGTATTCAAGACACTATGAGCTTCATCCAATTGCTTCATTATGGTTTACCAGAAAATTGAGAATTTGAGAAATAACAATTAAAAAGAAAGTACATTCCAAACGATCAATCTAATTTTATGTAATTAAATATTTCTTATAGTCTGCTAGGCCTAATCACATAATGATACGCTAGCAAAAGTGTAATAATTTATTTACGAATATAAAAATTCACGACTTTGTAAACGTAAAAGTACTTAAAACTAAGCTAGTATATGAGGATTATGTCATCCTTTATAGTTTTACAAGTCCCATGCCAAAATATAAAATGGAATTTTTAAAACAAAATTCTATTTATATACCCTCACAAAATAACAATTTGGACTATAGTATATCTGAATACAAAGAATCCGCTCACAGATTTAATTAACCGTGACAGTTGATTTGATCGATGTACATAATATAAATAATATAAGGTTAACACGAGAAGAAATGACGACACTCTTCCAATGGATACTGTCCATTGCTCACTGACAGCTACTCTCTTGCTGCCTGCGGACAACGCTGATATCACTGATAACATAAAATTCTAATCAGGTTCCGCCGACTCTCCATACGGCGACTCCATTAATTAAGCACGATGAATATTGTCCAAGGCGCTTTACTATAAAATAAGGGAGCTTGGATTGATTCTTCAGGAATCCAAAAACTGCACAATAAGAAAGATTAACAAAAGAAAATTTTGATCTACTTGTTGCATTATTATGACAATAATCATTAGACTGTTCATACGTGTGTATGTATACAATATATGTATGTTGCATATACAATATGAGATGCAGGGGTCTCTTTTATATTAAAAGTGATAAAGAGATGGCCCGTTCGTTATATTGCTTTACGGCAGAAAGCAAGCAACAGTAATGTGTTGCTGGCGTTCTACTTAGTGCAGATGATGTATTCGTCATTCGCGTAATTAAAATTGTTAGCTTAATTGTTAATTGTGAGTGAAGACAAGTTTGCGCAATATATAAGATTCTGAATAGAGATGTACGTATAACGTACAAAATGGTAGATTGGTGAATTATTGAAATGCTAGGAATTTCAAAATCTAATTGTAAGGAATGTTTGACTCTGTATAAATAAGAAGAATAAAGTATATAAACATTTTGAATATTGTAAAAGTAAAACGTATATATGGATACTTAATCAAGGCGTCTTAAAGTTCAATCAACAACCATGTTAAAAGTCGTTATAAAATAATTTAAGACAATCTGATAACATCTTTAGAATAGTAATACTTACCTAATTCCTGAGATCCAAGAAAGATGTACAGTTAAGAGCGATGATGATGAAAACTTATAAAGTATCAAGTAAACAGGACTTAAAGCGGCAAACGCAAGACCAGCCAGAATTACATGATCAAATAATTCTGTAAAAAGAAAAACGCCGTCACGAACGTCTTCCAATGTATAAAATAACAAGGAACTGCGAAAAAAATGCCAGGAGGCATTTTACCGCGTGAAAAGCACTGTAAGGAAATGTTACTAACGGACCTGTAGCTGTGCCAGCGACTGCAGCCAAGCCCGAATAATACAAGCCCATGTGTTTCTTCCAAGCAGGATATCTCTGGGACAACCCCCACAAAGGCCATCTTCAAAAATAGCACGGCCATGGTGTGAAGGCATGGAAACCATAGACCTGGGCTCATGTACACGCAAACACAGACTCGCGCTCGAGGGCCCAGGTCCGGTCTATGGGGGCCTTAAGGACCCGAATGAATCCCACACCGGGACACCTGCTCGACCGGCCACCCTTAAGGTGCGCTCAGGTTTTCCCATGGCGATATTCTCCCATTTCCATTGGTCATTGAGACCATCGTATATTCTCATACATGAGGGACACTATTGACAGAGGTGAGATAAAAGTGATGCATCATCCATGGGAGTAGCGGTGTCCAATGGTATCTTGCAAAATCATCAGTGTGTATTTAAGGATTAACCTTTAACATTGATCGTCAACCAAATTTGAATCAGCGGATTTGTGCCTACAGGAAATTTCAATTTTGTTCTTTTATCGTGGATTGAGGGTTTTCAGAATCGTGGGTGTATTTAAATAGCTTACCCTGGCTATTTCCGATTAAAGGATTGTATCTTTTGTTGGCAGGATTATATTATGTGTGTAGCCAGCCAGGATGAATGGCTTCAATGATGCCCTAACTGTAACAGGATGCGAGATGACACATCCTGCTCTCTTTTGGCTACGTCTTCAACATCTGGCAACAGTCTGCTGTATATTTAAGTTATTGCACGAGTTCCGGGTTGCGTCCGGACATCGATATAACATATTTACCTCGACGATGTGTCGCCGCAATGAAGCTCTATTAACGTAAGAGTAAACGATTGTTGATGCGAGGAAGACTGATGTGTGGAAGTAAGGATACTCGGTAATGATAGGCAGCATAACGATCTCATAAGGTCACTGGAATATGTGAATTGAATGTGATGAGACAGGCCATGGAATCTGGAAAGGTCTAAATCCAAGTAAGTCTTTGATATTCATTTCTGATTTTATTTAAAGTTTTTCAGAAGCCAGATCAATAAAATTTTATTAATAGAGCCTCTGAGGGGGTCCCATGGAGGACTTTATGTGGAGAGAACGCACGTTTTGCCAGTGCTTCTTCAATAGCGAAACCAGGAAGTTGATCGAGAGGTGGACGTTCTGTACCAGTTCATCTGGAGTCATGTTAACGTGTCCCACAGCCACAGAAAGACACAGAACCTGTACAGAAAGAAAGATTATTTATTTTGTTACTTAAAAAATAGCTTTATTTTACAATTATTTGTATATTATGAAAAAATGTCTATCCTCCGATTGAGGTCCACTGCGATTGAGCACAGTGTCCTCACCCGTGGAGAATAATTTTATTCTCCTTCCATTGAACGGCCTCGACAACAAGTAACATTAGGATTGCAAGGTGCTTTAAGGAAGGGATATAATTTAAATAAATAATTTCAAGGAATGAAATAGAATTTACCTTCTTCATCTGGAACTTGATGGTAGCCTTGACTTCGTCAATTTTTGCAATCATGGACTCCTGATGAGAAAGAAGACCAGGGAATTTACCAGCCTTATTCAGACCAGGACCTAACAGACGAGGGATCTGCTTAATTAAGGATTCGCTAGCCAGGAAAGCATCGTACTTCTTGGCTGTAACAGAAAAGCATTAACTCGATATTAATCTTACAATATATAATTACAAAATTTAAATATCAAAGCGGTTATAATAATTGTATTGTCTCAACACGGATTGAGGTATAAGGCGATAAAACGACCATATCCACACCTAGTGAAGAATTTAATCTTCTTCCATAAATGAGCATTATTGTTATATTAACGATACAACAAAGTGCTTTACGGAAGATAGTATTTAATATAGTTAAATAACATTACCTAGTTTCTTCACAAGCTTCTTGTTTTTGTTCAGCTTCTTGAGAGCCTCAGCATCCATGTATGGAATATTGTTTGCTTTGGCCTCATCGCAATGCTGCTGATCACCCAATACGCACACTTCCATTTTTGGTCTGGGTATGTTCTTTAGTCTGAAATCATTAATAATACTGATTAGTACACCATCCTACATGATAATATACAAGTATACTTATTATATATGCAAAAATGACTCTCAGTAAAAAAAATGTACATCATTAATATATCAGATAATACATGCTTCGTAGCATCATCGAGCATTTATAAAATGCTGAAAGTTAATTAAGTAATCGCCATTTTGAAAAATTACTTACCTGCAGAATCGCGCGTAGCGATCCTGCATTAAAAATAGCGGTAAAACCTCCCCAATTTTTTTAAGACCCTGGGTGCAGGTCCGCCAAGAGAAGCTTGGCTTCCTGACATACTATGAGGCGACCTTTTCGGATATAACAGTATATAACTAAAGAAATACATTCTAGCCGAAAAGAACCCTCAAAGTCAGGTAGAAACATACTTGACGGTGCCAGAGAAACGCTTGTCCTTTTGAGGATCATAATTCTTCAAACCAATCTGCAGTTCCACGGTTTCTAAGAACGCCCTCTTCTTCTCCTGTGAGTTCTGCAGGACTCCATTTACGCACTCATAAAGAGTGTCACGCGATACTTTAGACCTAAAGAAAGCAATATTGCATTATTATTTATGAATACAACATCCATGATCCAATCAACAAATCAACATTCAGAGCATCCATGCTGATGAAAACTATTTTGAATCCGCCACGTTGGATATATAATAAACACATTTTATATACAAAAAATACGAGTGACATCTTAGTGATATCGTTCTCAACTATCATTTTATTCTTTTACAAGTTCAATAGGAGTTAAGATTAGATATAAAATTTTGGATAAAATACTCACGTCATGATGCCTGCGAAAGCAACGTCGAACGAGCGACCAGCCTCGTCGACGACTCAAACCGGAAAGAAGCGCCACTCGAATGATGCTGAGCGCAGGCATTTCCCGTTACTGTGGGTAATCGTTTTTACACCAGAGAGCGCGCACTATTACATTCCGAATAGATGGAGCCACTGTGTTATCAAACTTACCAATTTATACAAAACACTAGTTTTCCGTTTGACAGAAATCAGCTGAGAAAAATCAGTCTCATGCCTTGGAGTACTTCAAAATCTTATTAACAATAGGACACCAAATAACGGTCTTAGTATGATATTGCGATAAGTAGACTTGATCTGAATGTTATTCCATTACATGAGATTTAATTGTAAACATTTACTATAGTTGCAATTGTTGCAGAGTTTATATTACCAATAGAGATGTTCAGAGTCTCATCCTGACCACAGTTTGTGTAACCAGTGTATAAATATTACTTTCAGATTGAAAAATGTGTCCGACACTGTTGGAGAATGAAGACCGATGTCTTGGTGGAATGACTTTCTTTGCTCAGAGTCATCCGATAGAATTATGTGGCAGTAACGGTCTTCCCCTGACTCCCAATTCTATCACTATCTATGGAAGGTCTCAGTTTCTAAAGACAATTAATCATCCTAATTTGTCTACCTACTTAGACATTATTAGAAGTAAACATGGTAAACAATGCATTTCTATATAGATCATCAGTCATATGTTTCCCAAACTTCAACTGTGTAATATTAATTTTCAGAAAGAACAATTGTGGTTGCTGAATACAGTGGAGAATCTTTAACCAATAAAAAGAATTTATCTTTGGACAGCATTGTCAAGATAGCATATCAAAGTCTCCTCGCATTACAGCATATGAATGATGTGGGTCTGGTTCACAGACATCTGAGTCCAGACAATATATTAATCACTAAAGAGGGTAACGTGCAACTGTACAATTATGGATTATATTATATGACAAATGGAGGGAAAAACGTGTCTTTTCCTATTGGGTAAAGAATCCAAACTATTTAAATATTCAATAAGATATCCTGATATCAAAAAGCCCACGCAGTATCCTCTCTTTGCAGCTATCCAAAGTACACAGCACCTGAGGTCTTTTTGGGCACTAAAGTTAGCGGTATTAAAGTGGACTCTTGGTCCCTTGGAATAATAATCGCAGAATGTCTTTTAAATCAACCAATATGGCCAGGCGTTAAATTAGCCCAGTGCCTGCGAAAAGTACTCAGTCTCTTGCATTCGGAAACAATGATTTTCGAACGTTTAGCAAGAGAGAACAATTGCTATGATACTTATCAGGTTTTTATTTTCCACTAATTTATATATTAATAATTTGTCTTCGTAAGTACTTTTCATCCAATACATTTTCATTTATAGGCTGTTCCCCAAGAACTACGTGATCTTGTAGACTCCTGCCTTCAAATATATCCATCGAAACGTAAAACCCCAGCAGAACTTTTACAGCTACCACCGTTCGCTGAGCTCTTAAAGAAAGATGCGAAGGAACGAGAAGAAAATCTCTATAAAAATGTCATCGTTAGAAAGATGGATGAACTGTATTATCTGTGGCAATTAGCTGGTGGAGATATCACAATGGAATTAAAGAAACAAGGGATGGTCAGATCAAGACCACCCATTCTATCAATACCGAAGTAAGTCTATCAACTTTTGCTATAAAATATTCAAATACATCAACTTATTCAAAAATAATTATTACAGTTTAATTATATTAATTGGGCAAATGTTTGGGCGCCGAGACACAGCAGGTCTGCTCGATCTTCGCGTGGTGAAGGTTCCTCTGGATACTCTTCGACAGCGCTTATCCCACATTCCTTACACCGCTAATTATCCACGTTTAACTAGCCAGTAAATAAATTATTCAATTGATCCAAAGAGATTCAATTATACTACTTTTAAACAATTAATTCTTTTTATAGAATGCACGTTCAAGCTCAGGATGATCTGACGGATGCTGCTTCGCAGTTGCCGTTAATTATAAGAGAACGAGATACGGAATATCAATTTTACAGAATTGTTCTGTACGACCGATTGCTGCAGGTAGTAAACCACGTGGGGGTATCTTAAGTTTCAACTTAATCCTCCCTTCACTCGGATATTTAAATACTATTTAATTGGTCCTATAGATTTACCCAATTACCAGAGAAGCTATTATAAGAGAAGCACATAAAGATATACCACCTCCAGTTAGAGGAGCCGTTTGGGCTGCTTTGCTTGGAATTAAAGGAGATATTCAGAAGCGTTATGACATGATAGATAAGGAAACTCCAACTCACACGGATCGACAGGTGTTTTTGTACAACCTTATAAGTTTTTATATAAAAGACCAATTCACTAATCTTGAAACTTTTACTAGATTGAAGTAGACATTCCAAGATGTCATCAATACAGTGAACTATTGTCCTCCGGAGCAGGTCATGAGAGATTACAGAGATTATTAAAAGCGTGGGTTAGAGATAATCCATATTATGTTTACTGGCAAGGACTCGATTCATTAACAGCCCCATTTTTATACCTCAATTTTAATGACGAAGGTATCAAGACAGATTATTACAAGTTATTCTAATTATTGGATGTGAAGTAATTAATTTAATATTTTAGCTCGTGCATTTGCCTGCCTCTCAGCATTCATACCCAAGTATCTTCACAAGTTCTTTCTGAAGGACAACTCGGCAGTGATTCAAGAGTATCTTAGCAAGTTCTCACAGATCATTGCATTTCATGATCCTCAGTTAGCGAATCACCTTAAATCAATATCATTCGTGCCTGAGTTATTTGCTATACCCTGGTTCCTCACCATGTTCTCACGTAAGTACTTACCCTACTCCTAGCATTCCAAAATATCGTACAACTAGGTGAAATAATTGACATTAGAAAATACTAAATCCTCTTTTCTCCAGATGTCTTTCCTCTTCACAAGATACTACATTTATGGGATAAATTGCTATTGGGAGATTCTTCGTTTCCGCTATTAGTGGGATTAGCCATTCTAAAACAATTGCGAGATTCTTTACTGACATCTGACTTCAACGAATGCATCCTATTGTTCTCTGATTTGCCAGAGGTCGATATAGAGTTGTGCGTAAAAGACTCTATGGCAATGTATCAAAAAACACCTGGCAGCATCACGTACAGGAGGCATCAATTTGACCAATCAAAAGTACGTTAATAAGTCCCTGTACCAATCTTTCAAAAAAATGTCTAAACCATCTTATATTTCCCTTAGGCAATGCACTGGACCGAACCAGAACCAGGTACAGAAAGGATGCCTCGTATAAGCATAGATGATCTTTTGAACCTTTTAGAAAATACTCCGGACCAAGTGATAATCGTCGATATACGCAACAATATACAGTAAATATTGGCAGAACCGAAATTAAATAATTAATGTCAAGAACCAACGAATAATTTGCTATTTATTTTTAGATTCGAAAGGGGTGCAGTGAGAGGAAGTATAAATATTCCATTCACAAGTGTTCAACTCTCTCAAACAGATATCAATACTCTTGGGCCACACGCTCAGCCACTTGCTGACAATAAAGACAGTATCGTTGTCATTATTGGACCACACGATCAGAACAATGCATTGGTAAATAATATAATTAAACTATATATTAATATATACGTACTAACCATGTAATACGAATATTTTATACAGTTTGCAGATTTTCTAGTTAGCTGCGGCGTCATGGGCGTGTGTTCCCTTCAAGGTGGAATTTATGCTCTACGATCAAAAGCAGCACGTATCTTAGTTCCTACACGTTAACTGAGATTTTATGAAGAATATTATTTTTATTTTTCTAAGCTAAAATCACTCTTCTATTATACAATTACGGGATATTTATGACTCATACTTCTTTGAAAATACAAGGAAACATATATCTAAGCCACGTTCACTATCCAGTTACCATTCATAAAAACACAGCTGTTTCCTAATGGTCGCCATAGTAACCCATTGCCAAACACTGCACACAATCCTAGATCCCTAAGCATAAAGCTGCAGTGTGTATTAGCATGGCACATTCAGTAGTTCCTGTATCAATGTAAAATACGGAGAAAAAACTTAAACAATGGAGAGAAATATATCACCGACATTTCGCAAGTGGATGAAGAAGTCGACACAGGAAGAATTTGGGAGTGTTATTGAAAAGGACTTGACAGAGGATCAGGATACTTTAGAGATTGCTCAAGAAATTATTAATTCCAAGGAAATGACAGATTTCTTAACTACAATTAAAATTGCCTATCATCAACATCGTGACACATTAAGATTCAGTACTGAATTAGCTGGAGAATCTCGTCCACAGACGTCAATGTCATTAAGCAGTGATTTATCTTGCGACGAATGGAACGCGTTAAAATATCTAACTGATCAGTACAGTTACATAATCAATAAAATCAGCTGCGATAAGCCTGTTCACGTTAGACTAGCTGGATATGAAACGCTTTTAAAGAGTGAATTGACTAATGCTGCGACTTCGCAATCCTGGGATGTTTTATTGAAGACATTGAGGGATGGCATAGCCGATGGAAGTAGAGCTATCTTTGATTCAAGCTTAAAGGTTCATTCTAAACTGTTAAACACTCCTCAGTCCCAGGAGGTATATACGAATTTAATAAGTGCATTCAATGCACAATATCATTCAAAGAAATTGTATGAAGTACTGCCAAGCTTAACAACTGGTATAAATTTCAAGATATTCCTGCATGAAAAGCTCTGTCGCATAATGAACTTGATAATCCGACATCAAGAGGAAATTTTAAAGGGAGTTAGAAACGTGGACAAAACCCTAGAAGAAATGATTGAGCAGTTTATAGTATTTTTGAGTTCGCAAGCCTTTGGCAATTCCATGCAAACTAATATACTAAATACGTTACATGTCGTTTCCATTTTGGAACCTCAAGCTAACTGGAGCAAAAAGTGGATTCATAGTTTAGCAACCAGAAAAACTTTAATGGCAGCATTGGCCAAGTCTCCTAGCTTGATACAACACATATTAATGTATGTAAGAAATGGATTGACAGATACGCCAACGTTAATATCAGTAACTATTGTTGATGAGCCAGCAGAACTTTTAATTTCTGGCGAAACAGTTAAAACAATGACTTATCTTCATTGCCTAAGTCTCTTAGGGCAGCTATGTAGCAACTCAGCTGGCAGAAAACTGTTAACAGATACTCAATTGGAGCAGCCATTTTTGGTTTCAGACTTTATACTAGCTTTGTTAGATTCCTTAAATATCCTGGCTGCTAACAATGCACCTCATGGTAGTTATCAGACATCTTGCAATGTTCTACGACAAGTATTAGATACTTCAGAGATTCAGTACGATGCTAGATTTTATCATCTTACATTAAATCCGTTATTGAGACCTGTTAAGAACGAGCCAAAAATTTGGCCCCACACATTAGATATAATGACCCACATGCTAGATACCAAGGAAGGATTTTACTTTATGACTAACGAATATCGCAAAGGATCAGCCAGTTTGCAATTGGAGAATTCTAAAATTATCTATCCAATTGTTGCAGTTTTAGAGTATACTTGTAACCTGATTAGACAACCCTTTTCTGTCATGAACGTAGAGCATGTGCTTGCAATGTTTAAATTCTTAGAGAAGGTATTTGAGTATCATGACATCTATACTGTTGTTCAGGATACCATAAGAAATTTATTTTATCCTGTTATTACGTATTTGTATAACAAAATGGATAAGTATTATGTTGAAAATGAGAAGAGGAACCAACTTTTAGATAGGTGAGACAATGAATATATAAAACAAAGTTTTTTTCTTATAACACGTAATTTTACTCAATTCAATTTTAGCGCAGCT
Organism: Cephus cinctus; assembly: GCF_000341935.2. Classification (NCBI taxonomy): domain Eukaryota; kingdom Metazoa; phylum Arthropoda; class Insecta; order Hymenoptera; family Cephidae; genus Cephus; species Cephus cinctus. The sequence continues at coordinate 71,422 of NW_014333698.1, read as the reverse complement.
AAAAGTATGCTACTCAAAATTACAACAATTCCTCTGGGTTTAGAAATGTTGGCTAAAGAAAAATTAGTTTTTGAAGATCTCATTAGAGGATCGCTGACCCCATTACGAATCTCGTGGATTTCCAATGATATTATGGCTTTCACAACGTCAGCTGCTTTATTAAATCCTGGATATAAAATTGTTTTCAACGTAGCACCTCATGCACTATCACCTATCTTATCTGATGTTTGCAAAACAGTGGAGGATCCCCTGCTCTTTCATGATCCCTGGGATAATTTCAAAGTCAAACAATTTTTGCATATATTGAAACTGATCTCTTTAAACACCAAATGTACGTGAAGATTATTCTCAAATGTTACTGAACTACCAAATTTTTTGAGGAATAACTTGCAATTACTGATCGACAGGTTTCATTGCATTTGTGACAAATACACATAGTACCGATGATACTGATGATGATAATCAACCTACAGGATTGTGGGAATTGATGCAACATGCAGTAAATTTTTATTCGACTTATCACTGTCTGGGATTATTAACATTGAAAGAGATTATGTGGAACATGGACATTTATATTTATTTACAGAATGCTCTAAACATTCAGGTGACATAACGTTATTAGAACATATTTAGAAAACATCTTCATGGAATTTATCTAGTTCATAGATATCAGTATTCTGTTTTTGATTTAGATGGAATTGCTCAAGCTACAAGGGCACTGTGCAATTCAAATTGAAGAGGAGGGTCAGTTAAAAACGGTATATGCACTTGATGAATGTAGTTTTCTCAGACATGAGATTTTACTAAGCTCTTATTATATGAGACCAAGGCAAATGGAAAATATAGCTGAATTGCAAGAATGTACATTATTCTCAAAGTTACCACCGCCAGAAAAGTATCATGAAACTAGATCACTGCAAAATAGATCTTCACATTCTGAGCTCAATAGATTTTTACAGGAGAGCAAGCCTGGTTTGAGGGACAATAATTGGGTGACTGAGGCAAGAAGAGCTCATAGAGATTCGCGAGGTCCATTTAAAGTAATTATAAAGTTGAAGTATCTTTTCAATCTGTACTTCGTTAAATAGTTCAATGAGATGATTAAACTGCAGAGTTCTGTAATAATGGATTTATTGGATGAGATGCAAAAAGCTATTCCAATGGCAGAATGGACGGCAGACTTTAAATGGCCAACAATTAAGCAGATCGAAGGAGATTTATGGTCTCCTGAGGAGAATCAAGGAGTCAAATTGACTTTACATTATGCAGAGCAAAATCATCTTTTGGAAAGCAGTCCACATATTAAAGAAAATATGAAAATATTCTTTCGCAGTGCACACAATTTTGTTCGGTATAAAAGGCCTGATAAATTTCAAGGATTCGATTGGTTTTTGGCAACAGTATTTATCATATGTAATGGAAACATGGAAAAGTAAGTAATCTTCAAAAGCCTCAGATGGCCGCGAATCATTTCTTAAAGGCAGGCAAATAATCCTTGTTTTGCATAAATGCATTTACTAAAAAAAAAAAAAAAAAAAAAAAATTTAAGCAGAACAGTATCACTCAAGCCGCCATGCAAATTCTTAATGTAATAAAAAAAATTTGCAAAATGACTCTAGCTGACCAAACATCATCATAGGCAGGTCTCAGGTTGAAAACTTGGTCATCAACTTTGATAACATTAAGTTACGCAGTGTCAGACATTCTTGTTCGCATCACAGACCTTCCGCAATGAAGTAATAAAGTTCTAAACTGAAATTCTACTTGCAGATGCAAAACATTCATTACACAAATTGTTAAATTTCCATCTACAGCTTTTGTCTGGTTGGCACTGGGTAATTTCCTTAATCAAAATAAGGAAATGCAAATAAACACAGAATTCATATTAGCGCATTTGTTAGAAGGCATAGTTGGTAATGAGTTTCCTGCCATCAAATACACACTCAAGGTACTTTTCGATTGTGTAGCAATAGTTAATCTTTGCGATGCTAAATGTATTTTTTTTAAATTAAAAGTATTTTTCCCAATTCCAGAGTAACTGCGGAATTGATTGGTGGATGATATGTAACAAATTATTATCTCAATGCTTTTGGGGCATACTCCCTTGGAGTGAAATCATTAACTTTTTTGCAATTCTCATCTTATATCCCTCTGATTACATAGTATATTATTGTACGTCATTACTGAATCATTGCCATGAAATTATATTGCACGATATCGCAAGCAACAAATTGTGGCCTGAATCCATGGTAAATATTTGTCATTGCTACAAATAAAGAAATCATTGTGAATTATTAAAGTACTAAAATTATCCTACAATTACAGATCCTGGAGGATTATCGGTGCCACAATCAATTAGCATTTATGGATCGTTTAGGAAAAAGACATAGGAACAAAGTTCTACCTATAATGAGCCTGCAAGATTTGAATATGTCAATATAAGGATATTTCTAAAAACAAAATTGTTGTAAAGTAAATATAAAAAGCCTATCGTTCCTATCGACTTATTTATTTTAATCCATCAATATTCATTACGTTTAGTGGAAACAACAGCAACATGTAATAGAAAACAGTACTGCGAACAATGTATCAACCTCTTTTATGACAATTCTATAATATATTTTACAAGATTGTATAGTGTCATTGGCTTCAGCTTAGATTATTGTATGATTTCGTTTTATACATTAAGAGCACGTATCAATATCGTGCCACAACTGTTCCCATAGTTTTAGAATTACTTCGTTATCTCTAATAACATTATACGTCCGAACGATGCACACATGTAGCCATGTAGTTACATAAATATTTGCAATAAATGCAAGTGCACATTGTAAGCAGCGTGCACGTTCCTATGCACTTAAAGTTCACTTGAACACGAATCCTTTGTCGAAAAATCGAGCACGGATTGTCATCTACGATAATTATTATATTTCCTAAAAGTCATCCATACATCTCATCTATATTTCTCTTTGTGTGCTTCCAATCATCTGTTTTACATTTATCAAAAGCATTGTGGAATCGACTGGTAGACAACTCGAATATATACAAGACAGTGAACCAACCCTATTGTCATAGACACGTAATACACTTGACATTATTCAACTGTCTCATCAATCTTCATGAATGGTGAACAGTTTCGCAACCTCATTCAAGTCATCGTATTGTGTACCCCTCGCGAGAACCTGAAATATTAATTAAACGTCGAGCCAGCCCCCAAGAGATAAGTTGCAAAGCGAAACGGCGCCAGGAATTGATACGTACACGAGTAGTTTAGCCAGTCGTGTTTCAATATTTTAAAAGCAAAAGCATTCGAGTCAACTGTTACACGTTGATAAAGACTTACCTGTCGGGCGATGGACATGCGGTTGAAGATGTTCCAGAGGACGATGCCTACAACGACATCATCGCGTAGATAGAAGATAACTCCTTTACCGAACTCATCGCGTTTGGCGCGAGCAGGTGGTGCCGTCGACTCGGAACATGATTTATCATTAGTTTTATCCTGACTGTTCTTGTCAGCTAACACCTCGGCAGGTTCTGATATTTTTTGAGCTACTAGTTCTGTCTCGATTAAAACCTTGGATTTTACTGCTGGTGCGTTCTGTAACAATTGCAAGTTTATTTTATAGTTATAATGAGGCAGGTAAATTTAGATTAAATTATAGGAATTTTATAAGCACCTCTTCGCTTGCTGATCTTATATTTTCGTTGGATGCTGTCACTGCTGCAAGGGGTGTATCATCTTCAGTGGCTTTTACAAATACTCCAACAGTTGGCAACGAAGAGTCTACGATGCCTATTGCTTCGTACCCAACATCTGGTCCCAAATCAGACCAAAACATTGACTGATGCAAATATGGTTTACCTGTGGTATTTCATTGGAATAGACATTTTTAAGCAATCTCTTATGTGCATATTTTTAATCAAGAAATAAGATGTACTTACCAGCACCTGTCATATTTTCACCTGCCAGTCTACCAGATATCACAGCATGATCGTGATGCTCCACTCTTCTTCTGCCAAGTCGTACATCATAGAAACAAGCTGCATCTCCTGCTACCCATAAATTACTTCTTGCTTCTAGCTCTGCGTTCACTAGGAAACCACCGACCTTAGGATCCACTTCTAGATTTGACGTTGCTGCTAACTGTGTATTTGCTTGAACACCCACTGCCACGACTACTTGATCTGCGTCAATCTGTTTAAGAATTAAAAGCAAACTGTTTCCTGGGACGCCATCTCATATTGATATTTGCTTCTTAATTTATTTCAAAAGAAAAACCTACAATTTGACCATTTGTCAAGATCAAGGAGAGTTTCCCATTTTTGAAATTGTAATCTTGTATCTCGACGTTTGGTATGCAATTCACTCCTTCCGTCATTGTCTTCCTCGTCGTCCACTCGCTCAAATATTCAGGCAAAACTTGAGCCATTATTGATTTCTCCTTGTAGATCTGATAAATTTTCTTCTTTTCCAAGTTCACTGTTCATGATCAACGTTTCAATAAATAAATCAATTCTAATATATATTATGTGATACTCACAATTTCGAGCGAGAGAACAAGCAAGTTCTGATCCTAAGAAACCACCGCCAACGATAACGATATTTTTAACATTGGGATCATGAACGTTCTCCTCTAGTTCCAAAAAGTCTTGGGTCGTCCTTAACGGCACCATCTTTCTTTTTACAGCATCTTCTGCCGTTTCAAGTACCGGTAGAGTTGTTGGTGAAGCACCTGCAGAAAAGTATAAGTATAATCAATCAAGATATTCTGAGCAATCGTTTTGGAACACTAAGTTATCATTGAGTAATAGTGAATATACCGGTTGCAATAAGACATTTGTCGTATTTAATTTGATAATCGTCCTCGAGAATGGCTGTTTTGTTAACGACATCGATTTTTTTTACTTTCCATCCTCTAGCTACAGCCACACCGCCTTTATCCGAGTTAGTTAAACTAGTCACGTCTGTATAAAACTCTAAAGGCTCGTAATATAAACTGCAAAGCAATTAATGTGATCAGCCCTGAGACTTTGTGTAATTTGACAATGGTAGATATATTAGTTACCTTCTTTGAGTGCCATTCCATTGTTTAAAATTTAATATAGCTGATGCCTCCCTGTCGGAATTGTACCAAAGTTCTTTGGATATGGGTGGCCTCATGTAAGGTAGATCACTTTCTTCAGATACAACTAAAACCTATAAAATTCATAATTTACTCGGAGGTTATCAAGTTTAGTAACTTAAGTACCATTTCAGAGACTAAATGATAAGAACCTTGGCTTTGGGATCTCTAGATTTAATAGATCTAAATGCCGAAAAGGCAGCTGTTCCACCTCCGATTAACAAGTAAGGTATTTCGTTTGGTATATGACTTGAAACTGATGGTAATTTTATTGTTTTTCTTTCTCGTTTCTTCGCTTTTTCTTTTTCTAGAAAATAAAATGGGAAAAATTTATATAACAATTATCTGACCATAGAGACTTTGCGTTCTTTCAGTTTCTTACTTACTTCCTATCTTTCCTGTGTTCTGTTGTACCTTCTCATCTATATTCAACCATTTTAATTCTTTAACCTGAAAAACAGTCTGTGCACTTTATACAGTAAAAGATTAAGAAATATGACATGCTAATATACATATGTGAATCTACCGTATACACTGTAGCTCCAGCAACAAAAAGCGCAACAAGTATCTGTTTCCAATACTTGAAAGGATTGTTAGGACCATCTCCTTTGGACGAATTTCTAGATTGCGAGTTTTCTACTCCACAATCTGCATAACATGAGGCTGGGCACGATCCATCTGTTTTAGCTTCACATGGTGGACCAGTAAATGGTGAAGGTTTCTGTGCATTTGTAAATTGTGATCCCGGAACACATTCTTCAGCTTTTAATGTAGTACCACTGGGTCTTCTATTCTTCGTGTCACTACTATACCTCAAGTTACTGATACTAACAATACCTAAAGAAACATAATACACTATATGGTATCCCCTAAATATCTATAATATCAAAAACTAAGAATATCATGCCAATCAAAGAGGTTAAAGTATTCACAATGAATATGATATGGTATCAGAAATAATTAAAGATAAGTATTTAAACTATAAATATCATAGCAGGAGTTACAAAATTTTAATAAAAACAGAAAAAAATTATTAAAGTATATAAAGAGCAGGAAATTGTTCTATATCAATGTTTCAAAACATCCGGATTGCAGTGAACTGCAAAGCCCTTTTAGTGAAATACAACTGAATAAAATGAAAATTCGACTCACCTACATACTTGAGAGGTTGATAAATATTATTAGCATATGCATGCCTTGTGATTTTCGATAATTGTCCGATAACTTTGCCGCAGCTTAACATTTTTGACGGGCCCTGTTGGCCTTATGCAATATGGCGGGCGCGCGTGTGCCCGGCTCTTCCTTTGCCACGATCGAGGATTTCTTGCCGAATCTTCTCAGTGCACCGAAAAAACGATAAACCCACCACAAAATTCTCCATTACCTAATCGATCTTGCCCCTACCTGGCCATTTATTTTAATCTTCAATTTTTATTACAATGATTTCGTGCATTTATATTCAGTTTGGTCGGTACAAGAGAAATTTTTAAGCGTGCCTAATGCGCCTTGATTGAAAACGAGTGACGGACGTGCCATGACGATCGCTGCGTTTTACACTGACTTTTGGCTTACTTTCGACTATATTTTTGTGTTATGTTTACATACTGATTTTTTTTGTTGAATGAATAAACATTTATCACAGATTTTATGATATCCAAATTAGCATATCAAAATTCCCTGGGCTATATTACAATCTCATTGAGAATTGCAGATAGCTGACATAGTCAAATTAGCAACGTTAATTTATTAATTATATGAAAGGCAAACACACTATTACCATTTGTATAATGAATAGCACATAGAGTAGAACGAGACTTGCTTTTATTTAACTTCAGAATAGAGATACGTCGTACCCTTTCACGAATCCTACACGATTTACCTAGAAAAAATTGTAGTTCAGTAAGAACAAGTATAGGAGATTCATTATAATTTCTTACAATAATCAGAGTGATTAATAAAAATCCTCCACCGATTATCAAATTTTGATTATGCTTCTTATTCTTCCTCTTAAATTCTTCCTGCCAGGAACCACAAGGAATTGGTAAATCATCCATCAACACCCATCCGCAAGGTGGAGGACAAGGAGGCGGTTGAGTTGGATCGCAAGCACATTCTTCTGTGCTTAAGACTCTGGATGGCTTTAGTTTTCGAGGAAAGGACACTGAAACTTCCCAATGATAAATAACAGAAAGGATATTATAGGAAGTTTGTCATACCAGGAATAACATGTCTTGGATTCAAAATGTTGTGCTGCCGTAGATACCTCATAGACTGCAACATTATCAAGTAAACGTGACGCTCTTTCCTTGAGATAAAAAGCTATGTTTATCAGTTTGGACAAACGTGGAATATTGTTTTTACAAAAGAAACACGTTAAGGTATATTTCTTGTGTAACTCTCTCGCTCGCGTATACGAATCACATATGGCACAAGGTCTGCCTGTCCATGAAATTTCTATTCTTCACGATCTTGTGCTTCAGGATTTCAGTCAAAATCAAGGCAGACAGCTTTGGAGTACATGGCCAACTATGGTTGTTCAATGTTACAAGTATTTTTTATCTTGCAACTGACATATTAATGTAGTTCGAGCATAAGATAAAGTATACATTGAAAAATTAATTTCAATGGTATTTAAATCTGCTCCATTGCAGCTGGATGCTGGATAACTCTGTTTATTTATAATTTGGAGTATCTTATTTCCAGATACAAATTCCAGTTTGAATATATCCCAATACGCCGGCGCCAGCTATTGACAATAAAAACATGAATCGCTTCTAACTTCAGGTTTCAATGCAGCAGAACCTTAGTTAGTTGTAAACACACTCCACAGCTGTTCCAGACGTAATTAACCATTTGGATCAGTTTGAGATTTATTCACGGATGTTTAGAAAAATTTGAAGTGTATCTTGATCAAGCTAAGCTACTGACAGCCAGCCATCAAATATTTTAGTGGAATTATAAAAACGGTGAGTTCTCGAGGTTTCATATGCGTCTTAAAAGACTTGCCTAACTATACAAAATAATACCAGTATGTGTCATAAGTTTTATAACTGTATCTTCTGGCACGTTCTAAAGGAACTCCACCTTAATGATGCATTATCTTGATGAGTTATTGTTCCAGAATGAAATCGTCTACTTGTTGATACAGCTGGAACTTTTGTTTGTACACAGATCAATAACTGTATACGTATAGCGTATTTTCAAAGTAGGAGATTGATGATTAGAGGATCAACCTTTGGGAGCAATATTTATATTACTCGTACGTTTGAATCCTACGAATTAAGAGATATATATTATTTAGAATACATTTTTATATATCTTATATCCATTTTGGAGCAAGGCTCAAATTAGTTAAAAATAGGATGTACTCCAAAGTGAAACTTTAATGTTAGAAAATATCTTTAATTAAAATATTCAGGAACAATATTAAGTTCACTCATATGAAAATTGCGTTTTACTTGAACAAAGAATGACTGTCCTCCATCTATTCAGGAACTTGAGAGCCAGTAAAGGAAGAATGAATCAGTAACAGGTTGTGAGAAATAAACATAATTTACCAGTTTGGTAAAAGCCAGTCGAGAAGGCTGATGAGTATTTACAGTCTAGCTTACAACATTGTGGGTGTTCTTTTTATAGACAGAGTTCGACCTCCTTCACTGCAGCAACCAGAGCAGTCAGCTGCCAGTTACTTCCTAGTGCAGTTCGTTCTTCCTCTGCTGCATCTTATTATATATTTCTGTACATTAAGTTAATTAATTATCACCATGCCAGACAGGTATGCACCAAGTTTTGATTAAAAAATTATTCATTGAACATACTTTACTATGTGCACAATGCAGAAAGAGTAATTTCATTGTCATTAATTAATCCAATCATACATCACTGAATTAATTGAATCAAATAATTCATTGATCTTGTATAGCCATGACTTTAGAATATAAGTTAAAATTACATAGTCAGTATTCAAAGAATTTGGCCAGAGTCCAAGAAGTACATTCTCTTGATGCAATCCTTAAAAAGTAAATGAACTTGCTCACAAGGTAAATTTCACTCTAAAATTACACTGCCGTAACACAATGAACCTTTTGGCAGGACTAAAGTTTTGGTTGGTGCTGGAGTAGTATGGGGAATTACAATTTGCTGTCTTTTAATCAGAAGAAAGATTCCAAGTCCCACAGCATTATTAAATTTCATCCCAGCAATTCTTTATCGGTCAGTCAGTTTGTTGCGTGTGGAGTTATTACATGTGAAAAACATGAAGTCAGAATCTGGCATTAATTAATTAAACCCTTAACTATACCCATTGTTATACTTAATGAGGACTGCTGTGTTAACTAGGAAATAATAGGAGTTAATAACACTGATCTGTATACTGTTACTTTTTGCTTGATTAATTCATAGAATAAATAGACATTATTTATTTTAAATATTCTTTGCTCAGAAGCCAGAAAATGGAAAGCGATGAGGATCAAAAATGCAACAGCAATGAGGCTGGAAAATCCATAGATATTCAAGGTCGTTCGCATCCTGATACAGAGGATGACAATGCATCAAGGTATATAAAATTACAACAGAAATAATTACCTACATTATTGTTAATAATATAATCTTACTGATTTTGAGACTTTTTACTCGTTAGACAACAACGAGCACAGAACTTTATGCTAGGTGGTATAACTGGAGCGTCTCCACCAAAATTCGTATCCCTGGAAGAGATCCTAAAGGCAGCTAATGGCATGAAGAACATGGCCCTGGCTCATGAAATTGCAGTGGACAAAAATTTTCAATTGCAAAAACTCGAGCCAGATGAAAGTACGCTGCACAGCAGAATAAAAGAAATTATGCACAAAGCTTTTTGGAGTTTACTGGCTGAACAGTTATCGGAGGAGCCACCTAGATACGACCAAGCTCTAATTTTATTAAAAGAAATTAAAGAGGTAATCCAGATACAGCAGAAATTAATAAATTACAGTTTAACTGTATAATTATTAAATTATCCTTTCTAGACGTTGGACGAGCTCGTGTTACCACATCATACCAAAATTCGAGAGAATATTAAAGAAGTCCTAGATGTAGACCTCATAAAGCAGCAAGCTGAACAGGGCGTATTGGATTTTCATCACTATGCTCAGTACGTCATTTCTATTATGAGCAAAGTATGCGCTCCGGTACGAGATGACAAGATGATAGAATTAAAACAACGCACGGACGTGATAGAGACATTCAAAGGTATCATGGAGACACTACAACTGATGAGACTCGACTTGGCCAATTTTACAATCACTATGATGAGGCCGAATATCATAGCTTCAAGTATTGAATATGAAAAAGCAAAGTTTGCCGAGTTTCTGAAGGTTCAGACAGATGGTTTACAGTACACCAGAAAATGGATACTCAAGCATTTGGATTTGGAAAAAATATCTACCACCTCTTCGGATGTCAATGCCATCAAGCAAATTACTCATTGTCTCCTAGCTGAAGCATACTTGGATCTTCTTGAATGGGATTTCAGTCCTGAGGCAGAGGTATTTCATGAGCCAAATATAACAAACATACATACAGTGTCAAAGTATAAGCAATCATTCATGTTCGTCTAGACTTTAATGCTGGACCAAGGAAGACTATTAGAACTGCGAGATCGAACCTGCAGGTTGAGTATTGTTGGCTCAGTATTACTCTTAGTGAATAACACAGTAGGTGCTCCTATACAAGAGGTCGCCAGTTTCAAGAATAATATCAAGGAGCATATGGCTGTACTCTTAGATACAGTACATTCGAACAAGTGGGTCATTCTTCTAATTTTAATAATCCTATATGTATATACAAATTAACATGAGAATCATACATGTTACAGAGACTTGGAAGGAGTTATGCCAAATATAGTATTACAAGTAAAAGCTGATGTTAAGACGACATTACAGGAAGTAGGGGCACCAGATTTGCAACCAGCATTGGAAACACTACTAGAAGGTCAGATTTTGGATCTTTTGAAATCAGATCACAAAATCAGACATCTAGTCAGTGAGTACTTAATAATACAACGTACTAAATGAATACTAATCATAATATTCAGTATAATAGTTTACTAAAAGTTCTTTGACCCTTTGCAGGTTTAAGAATTCGACAGTTCTTACAGAAAATCATATTATCCCAATCAGCTGCTCCACAGCAAATACCACCTGGTCTGTCTTCGCTACAAGAAGAACTGGCAGCCATAGCTGCACAATTTTTAATTCTCGTGGCGCATAACAGAAGTGTCTTTGGCGAGTATTACCAAGAAATAGTAGCTAATGCAATAGCTGATAAAAATCGCGAAACGGATAACCAAGAGGTAATAGCGTAGAATTGAACAAATAAGTCTTACAGCCAACTGATTAACTTCCACTGCAAGTGATATGATTATGTCTGATGATTATTCATTACTGAGTAAAACTGTATGCTGATCCTCATTCATCGTTTAATTTCTTACATGAGATTATAAGGAATATTTTGTGGTTTTGCTACGCTGATTAAGTCTTGACATATCATGACAATTAGTTTTAGTTAACCAAATCATCCATGGCGTGTAGTATTTCAACCATCTTTGTGCTGGTGCTATTAAACGACGTGGATAAGGATCTTTCCATTTCTTTCTTTCAGTATAACTAAACTTGAAAGTATATTATTCAAACAGCACAACTGCTATGTTGGTCAAAGGATTGCACGAGAATCACAATGTATAAACTATGACCTTTGTACGGTTTTCTATACAAGAAACTTTTGATAGATAAATATTTTATAGATCATTAATTCAGATGATACTGAAAGAATATCCTTCCTGGATTATACAGTAGCGATATTGTTTATGGCAGTGTCTATTTAATATATGCACATCTAGATTCCGTAGAACTGTGCTAACTCCAGAATTTTACGAGATTCAAATGGATACGTAATTTAAAAGTAACTAACTAGCCTGTGGTATGAATTCTTATTGTAATTTTAAATTACTGAATATGCAATATTACTAGTCGATGAGCTAAGAATGAATTACTATTGGGACTGAGCTTTCTTGAAATTACCCATAGGGACAATACAATTATTATTGTACCATTGTCCTGTATTGCTAATGAAAACAGTTGTGGATAGAACAACTTTAAACTAATGAACTGTACAGTGAAACATAATTTTTGTACCTATTAACGAACTAGTATAATAAACATTTACGAAAAAGAATCACAGATTTATTTCACCATAAGAACAATAGCTATTTTAGCATATAGTATAAAATTTTTATAAATATATCTTTAAAAATTGCAGCGTTTTTACTCACTCATTGTTGTAGCCTGACAAGTGAGAATTTCTTTTCATATTCTTGATATGCTCATCGAAAAACGATTCATGTTCCTTCTTCAAGTACATTCGGAATCCTACAGAATAATTATAGAAAATAATTAAACTTTAATAGTCAGCTTTAAAAAAATTCAACTGCTGAAGAATAAATAATACATTTACCCTCGAAAAGATGTTGGAGATTTTCCTTTGCCGAAAATAGATATTCCAAAGAGTTCATTAAGTCTTCGAACTTGCCATGCTTCCTGTAAGCGTCTGCCATTGTTCTAAATACCTTGAACTTCTCTTTGGTTAATGAAAGCTTAACCTGCAACAATAATAATAATATAAATATACTTCCAAAGGAATTAATTATAAAGATACTTACACTCTTTACGTAATTTATTCCTAACTCCCGTTTTTTATTCCTCACAGCATCCTTTGTAGTCTCTTCAGATTGCGTACTAATATTGGTAGTGTCCGCAAATGTAAGATCTCTAGATGTAGAAGGTTCAGAAACATTAGCATTAAATCCTAATGGCAGTATTTTAAGTTTACGTTTCTTCGCAGCCGGTTCTGTTACAATTTGTGTTAGTTCACATCTGGTCCAATCATCTTTTAACTTGCAATCACTAAAGTTGATAACAGTCCTACTCGCTGTACTTAGCACATCAGTGAATTCCGTGAAATCAATTTCTTTTGAATTTTCTATTGGAGCTTTATCACTAGAATACTCTATACTGCTCTCTTCCAGTTTTAACGTACTCTCTGCCTCAACTTTTACATTTGTTTTTACAGGCCTTGAAACAGCAATATCAAATCTTGCCGGAACAGCCGGCAAGGAATATTCATTAATATCATTACGTAAGGCTTGCATTTTCGGCCGTGGCAGCTGAAAATATCAAGATAAAATCATAGAAACTAATTAAACAATTTCATATTTATCTCACAATTTACCGTAGCACCAGCATGCCGGAAAAATTCTCTGAGATTCCTAGTGATTGTTCCGAAATTATCAAATTTCGTAATGTGCGGTCGCAACCATGCTGACAATTGACTTTTGAAGTTAGAATCTTCAAAACGGCAATCACAAAGGATAATTGCACCATAATCATTCTTGTGACGTATTATGCGACCAATTGCTTGATTAACAGCACGTGATGCTTCAAGCTGATACCACTGTTTACCGGTGAGACCCTGTATTTTGAGAAATCACGTTAAATATAAATCTTGCATTACTAAAGTATATAAAGTACTTGCAAAATCTTAATACCTCTTTATTCTTTGATCTCAGCTCTTCCAAATATTTTTGCTTCAGAACAACTCGTGGATCTTTGAAAGGTGGATATGGTAAACCAGTTATCAGAACTGCTCTACCATTTGCATCAGCAAAATCTAAACCTTCACTCACTTTTCCACGGCACACAGCCATAAATAATGCACCCTTGCAAGAGGGATCTCGAATTTTTTGATAATATTCATTCATTACATTTACAAAGCCATCTTTTGTGTGTGGTTCCACATAAATTGGCTAGGGAACAAAAATGCAAAAATTACTTTTAGTAATCAAATAAAAAAAAAAAAAGATTTACTGTACCTTGCGATCAGCTATTTGAGTCCATAGACCAGTATTTTGCCAATCATCCCGACATTTTTTCATTATTGAATACGAAGGGAAAAATACTAATATTCCATCTGGTATCAAGCAACTGAAGTTGTATATAGTACGGCCAAGCGAAGCAATGTACTTTGGATTATTTCTAAATGGGATAAAATATATTTAATGATCTATAAAGTCATAATATACATTTACAATACCTTGTGTTATAGGATGAATTCAGCTGATAACCGTCAGGTCCCTTGCTGAGAACGCCGACACAAACTTGTGAACCAGATATTACATGAGGATTCTCAAGTTGCACAGAAATTGGTATACTAAGTTCTGAAATCGTTGGTTTCAGTGGAGACAAGGTACCACTAGTTATAATCACTGAGCGTATTCCTTGTTCGACGAGCTGTTTCATGCTACAAGATTACAGATTAAAAGAAATAATTAATGTATCAAAGAATTCAATAAATTTATTTATTCTTACCCAAAACCAGGACTGAAACACCAATAACTAATAAGTTTCCCTTCGTTCTTAGTAGATGATGGTTTCTTAATTTCCCATCCATCGTTCTTATAATTCTTTTTTGACTCCTCGAACTGAATATGTACCTTGTAACATTGCATGACATTCTGTCTATGTTGCAAAGATCCGCCACTACTGAATGCTATTCTGAGCAAATCGCTGAACTTTTGAAGGCCATTTCCTTTTCTAGTAAATGGTGAAGTACTCGTTGTCGATAGATAAAGTATTATTTTATCCAATTTGTCAATCACCAGTTGTTCTTTGCCATGTGTTAACTAGAGTAAAACGTGGTAACTATTCAGAATCTTCAGATTCAAATTCAGAAACGTCAGCGAACGAATTACCTGTGCTTTTTCAAGAAGTTCAAATATATATTCGCCTGGTAGAGTTTCACCTTCTTCGCGTTTCTTTATTTCTATGCTGTCAATAGCTTTTTCGAGCTCTAGGAACATCTCCTTCAAAATGCATAAATCTTCGGATGAAAAATCCTTTTGTAAATTACTAGTTATATCCTGAGAAAAGTCACAATTCGTTGCTTCATTGGCAAAATCTTGCATTATTGCTGTTATTGCATCAATACAAATAGCTATATCTGTGCTACTTATCTAGGAAACAAATTTGCTATTTAGTATAATAGCATAGTTATAATTTTGATAATATTCGTTATTGAGTCATCTCTCACTTGTAACGAAGCAGCCTCCTCACACATCTTTTCCACATTATGCCCTTCATCGAGTAAAACAACATTATTCTGTAACTCAATTCCCTGTGTTTTCCGTGTTTTAGGATCTAATAAATAATTATAAGGCATGAAGGTAATGTCAGCCCTTTGCTTGAGTTCCCTCGATAAAAAATAAGGACAGCATTTCATTTTCTGTCCTACTTTTACTAGATCCTCTATATCCATTATTTCTTGCTTAAATATAGGATCATCTTGCCTGCATTAAGATATATATGTAAAGATTTTTTATGATACTAAAAATCAATTCCTTAATAAATATTAAAATACATATACCTAGATGCTACATTGTTATAATAAAAGCATGTCCTGCCTTTGACTTTAGCCTGACACATTTGAATCTTAATAAATGAACTGTGCTCCTTGGATACTTCAGGATGAATGCAAAGCTGATCTCTTGAACCAATGACAGCAGCAGTAACATGCTTATAAGAACTTCTTTTTAATTCCTGCATAGCTTGTGAAAGCTGCGAGTGAGTTCTGGATGCATAGATTATCTTAGGTAAAGTCGGCCCAAAACTACTTGTCTGTTGATCAGGTTTTCCCACAGCCTTATCCAAGCTATTTGTTAACTTACTAAAAAATTGCCCACCAAAATCTAGTTTATCTGTAGCACCCGCAGCTGCCTGAGCTTGCAGTTGAGCTTTCTTCACCAATAGCCAACTGAGTGATGAGCATAGTAAGCTCAATGTCTTTCCAGTCCCTGTGAGAAACAGAAAAATTAGCTCATATCATATTTCATCAAACACACGATGAATCACATATCTCAAATCTTAATTATTTTATAAATGACAATGCATTATATCCATACCAGTTGGTGACTCTAAAACACCATGTTTACTGTCCTGTAAACATTCAATAACCTTTCTCATATATTCTTCTTGAACGGAATATGGTTGAAAAGGAAAGCTAATAGTAATTCCATTAATTATAATATCAGGCATGATTTAAATAATTTAAAACTATTATTAAAACTCTACAGCCTATCGTATGTTATGTCGAAATACTACTTTGTTAGGCCCGATTAAATATTTTGTAACTTGTTTTGTTACATTCCCGCCAACTTCCAATTTTCAATACGGTAACTGCACCGTTTTGCGCAATGATGACTTCCGCTGTTAAACCGGATAAGCATGATTTTCATTCGTAGCTCATGCGCGTGCTGACATCTCTTTCCGACAGAAGTTTCAACAAGGAGCATTCAAGTTTGTTTAATTTTATAAATAATCCGCCAATATCCTGTGCATCTGTATTTCTTACAAATAAATAACACGTCGAGTGCGTTTCTTATTATTTAATGAGTAGTTTTATACAAATAATGAACGGATTCAATAATTTTCAATATATTATGGTGCATGGTTACTGTCAGTCAGTCAAGGCCCCTATGAATCTTCTAACCTGAGAAGCTTTAGATTTAGATGATAGAAAATTATAAATAGTGATCAGTGAAGCAATACATTCTTGTGAAGATATGTAGCAAAAAACTAAATGTTAATGTATATACTTTTAACTAACAATTCTTTTGAATAGTTTGGATCTCTTTCAACAATTTCTGATAACCTGTGAATTGAGCTATGGAACGTTGTTTCATTTAGTAGATTTTGCAACAGATGTTTGTGCAGAATTTTTGATGGCTTGTACTATATTAATTCACATAAGAGCTTTGTTTTAATGCAACACAGGCTATTGACAGTATACAATCTTTAATGAAATTATTCAACATGAGACTAAATTGCTTTTGTTTACACTTTGCAGAATGTTGATGCCCAAGAAGAATCGTGTAGCCATTTATGAGTACCTCTTTAAAGAGGGAGTTATGGTGGCTAAAAAAGATTACCATGCACCTAAGCATCCTGAACTGGAGACAATTCCTAATCTTCAGGTCATTAAGGCCATGCAGGTACAGCAATGTTTTTTTGAGTACAGTATGTACATTAATGGATTATGTAGATAATGGTGAAAATATCTTTTTACATTTGTTTTTCAGTCTCTGAAGTCCAGAGGATACGTCAAGGAACAATTTGCCTGGCGTCACTTTTACTGGTACTTGACAAATGATGGTATCGAGTACCTTCGTGGATATTTGCATCTACCACCTGAAATTGTACCTTCCACTCTTAAGAGGCAAGCCAAAACAGAGACTGCAAGAGCCAGAGCACCTGCAGGACCCAGAAGCGAAACCTCCCGACCTGCAGAAGATCGTGCTGCTTACAGACGTGGACCTGGAGGACCAGCCGGTCCTGGAGACAAAAAAGCTGATGTCGGCGCTGGAACTGGTGACCTCGAATTCCGTGGCGGTTTCGGACGTGGAAAGGCTCCTCAATAAATAACTTTTATTACGCTTAATCGTAAAAAATAAGACTTGTGTCCATTTATTCAATCTCCAATTACATTCTATTTCCTTTCTTAAAAACGGGAGTAAATAATAATTAATAATTATCAATCGTTTGTAATAATTATTTTTATTCGAGTTCTCTAATCCAAAGGTAAACAAATTGTCTAAGCTAGACCAATTACCTCAGGATATGTGTTTACAAGTATTTTATATACATATCCCATATCACTTGCAACTGAGAGAGATAGTGATGTTATGCCATTCACGATGCAAGATACAATACTAAATTTTACTCTAAAATCAATCAATTTCTTCTAGTGATCAAAATGTTTGGGTGCATCAGGATACTGTTTGTTGTACCACTCAATATATTCCTTTTTACGTTTTTCACGCAATGCAAAGTATTTAGGATACATAGCCTTTTCTATAGGATGCCAATGATCTAAGATCCAATCAGGTGGAATAACCTCACGTTCATAAGCAACACCTCCTGGTGAATTGGCAAACACTTTAGGTTGATAGTGAGCAAATTCAAAAAGTTCCTCTTCGCCTTTTTCAAGATAATGTTTTGCCAAGCGTAAATCCTTTATATTGACCTTCTTGTCAAACCGATCTCTCATTAAAACAGCAAGGTACCTAAACAGAAAGAAGTATTTAATTTATACACAAGAAAAATCTTGATCCAGAAGATGATCCATCTTTATACCTGAACTCAGGCCTTGTATCACAGTGGCTCTCGAGATTACGCAGGGCTCTTTTATACAGACTGCATACTTTCCTGGCATGAGTTACAAGACCCGTTGGCACCGACACTGCCATTGCTCTCGCAAAACGTTGTAAAACCTCCGATTTACAATGAATTTTAGTTCAATATAAATTATGTAAAGATAAACCTCCACAAACTAATGACAACATAGAAACCACTATCTCTTTTCCTTGATGCTATGTATGCTAATATTTGTTCACCTATAGCTATAGTAATCCAACTTCTTCCTGTCTTCTTCTGTGCATTAGCAACACGCTCATAAAGTGTTTAAATCTAAAACTATTGAGCAAAGAATTCAAACTATGTTATTGAAGGAATACAATAAAATTCATTAAAAGATATACCTTCACTCTTAAGCCTGTGAGAGACTAAAATGTATTATCCTATTTGTCCAAAATGTCTTATAAAGTTCAATCAGAAAACTTAAAGGAGCCGTATTTCCGGTGAGCGACAAGCGACACGGAACCTCAATCATCAATGGCGTCGTTCCAACGACCGTCGCAAGTTCTAGAGTCGCGTTGTCGTTACATCGACGGTCCCTTTATTGCTGGCGATTGGCGATTTTCGCGGATTTCAGGTACGTCAAAACTATTTATGGCGCCGGTTTGCGACTTCGTTACTTGTTCTTAACGACGATAGACTTGCATGCAAACGTGACGAAGGCTTTCGTCTCGCGTAAATTCTCCTTCTTCAATTGGAAACGCACGTTTTGACGACGAGATGCACTTAAAGTGAAAAATAAAAACAATACTGTTCCGTGGAACGATTTTTAATTTTGAACTTAAAAAATTAATTAATATCTTCTCTAGCATTGATGTTATTCAATTTTATCTTTTTGAAAAATACAATATATGGATAGTTAGTCGGATAGTATTCTATGTTTCTCCTTTTTTTTATGTTTCAGGAAACAAAATTTTGAAGAATAAGTTTACACAGATTTTAAAACATGACACCTACTATGCCACCAGATTCTCATAAAATATCGCTAAAAATTATAGAAGCAATTAAACAACATCCTATTCTGTATATATCTGATGTGAAGGGATCCACAATCAAGTTACAAGAGTTTCGACAAAAAGTGTGGAAACGTATATCAGATGAACTGGGCTTGGATTGTTAGATTTACTTGTTTATATGTCGAGACACTGTTCTTGTTTTTTAGTTTTATGCAATTGGAATATTTCTTTCCAGCTGGATGGGTAAGACTGAGGTGGAAGAACTTGAGAGACACGTATTGTCGTATACTCAAATATAAAAACAGAACAGATAAGGGTGCACGGACAAAAAAATGGATATTTGAGGATCACTTAAGTTTTTTGAAATTTCCGTAAGATATCAATTGTCTTCTATTCAAATTACATACTGTAAAATACTTATACATATATATATTTTTTAACATTTAGCTATGAGCCAGATTATCAGCCTCAATGTGTAGAACTAACGGAGGAATATATCCAGGATATAAATTCTGGTGGCATAAGTTCCGAAGGTCTTCTTGAGCAGCTGGAAGATAGAAATGATGAAGATTACAGTGAATATTTAGAAGTACTGGAAGAAACATCTGCAGACCCCATCTTAGATGATTCTCAAGTAATAGAAGTACTTGACACGGCTGATCAAAGGTTTCCAGATCAACTATTGGACAATGATGGAATACAACATGTAGAGTTAAACAATTATGAACAAACAATGAGAAAGTACCGAAAGATTCAACCTAAAAGACCTAAACTAGAACAACAATCACCAACAGAGATTCCCAACAGTTATAGTGTCCTAAAAAGTTCTGTGCTTAACGCCAGCCGCACGATTGTACATAGTGCAGACTACAATACCACAACCAGTCCAGTTTTTCATAACAACTCAATAACTTCCACTCCTACGACTCCTTTAAAGGGTAGTAGCTCTTTAAAGCTGCAAGATACTAATCTTGATCACATGTACCTGGCCCCTGAGGGCAAGAGCAGTATAGAATTATTTTTTAACAGTATGGCACAAACTGTAAAAAAACTTCCAGCAAAAGTACAGGCTGATATAAAAATGGAGATTTGCAAAATAGTTACGGAAGCTGAAGTACGTTACTCTACAAGGAACATGCCCCAAAGTACACAACAATTCATAGCACCACCTGGTATGATACCAAAATTGGTACTCATACCATGTAGTATGATCGATGGTCAAAATAATAAAGGTTGATACAATCAGACAAATAATACAAGCTTTCTGAACAAGTCATTTTAAAGCCTTTTCTTCAGGGTAATTTCTAAGAAATAGGTCAATATCAATTTTCTGCAAAATGCTGAAGTAAAAAAGTTCTATTCTATCTGTAAAGTGTATCAAATAAATATAAGTTTCGCATCATCTTAAATCATTCGAATTGACACAAAATCGAAGAAAATATCACACATTGCTAGAGTTTTTATATACGAAAATACTTTTTGTACAACTATGAACAGGTACAAAAATTCATTAACCTGGATCTTATTTTTTTAAGATTAATTAATTTCATTAAAAATCCCACCTTGTGCACAGCAACAAAATAGAGAGGTGAAAGAATACTAATGAGATCATATTACTTACCAAAAGAAGTATCCACAGAATATGAGATCATAGTTGGGTTAGAATTGAAACCTAATGAAAAAATTAATAATTTACAATCCTGTCTATTCTATTAAAAGTCTATCAAGCTACCTGTTTATTTTGGAAGAATTACAAGTATAAAAATACTTATTCGACTTCTTCAACGAAGAGATAAGTTTACTGGGGTTAGCAACAGGCATATATGGCGACAGGTGTGTTTCCATAGTTATGACCACAAGAAAAATGAAAAGACATCAAGGATGTTTATTCAAAAGTTTGTAAGAAACGCATATGCTACACTGTGAGAAGAATAAGCCGAAGAAGAAAGTGAATTTATGAGAATGATATAAAATTTATGAAGATTCCGTAAGTATGCATGATTTTAAAATTGAAGAGTTATAAGTTCTTCTCACTTAACCTATAGTTCATTTTTGTAACAGATTTGAACACAATTACGTGAAAACATAACAGAATCTTGTGGAAGTAGACATACGATTGAAAAATGGAAGAGATAGAAGAAGTTTATGAGGTCAACGACGTATCTGAGAAGCAAGGCTCAAATTTAGAGGATTGTGATGAAGAAGGCACTGCAGAGTATCTGGATTTAGATTTGGAAGTGATTAATGCTCCTGATGCTGAAGTATGCTATGCAAATGAATCTATCATTCCTATTGAAGGGGACCATATTGAAATTAGGGAACCCAAATTGCAAGTTAAGTCTTCTTTATTAATGTCAAATGTTAATGGTAACAAGGAGTCAAAATCATGGGCAAAGTATAGACCAATTAGACCAAAACCTTATCAATCAAATATAGTCATTGATAATCATGCTAATTTCATACCCCCTATGATGACACTTTCGCCCACAAAATCAGTAACAAACTTTGAAACTAGAAGCTCTACAAAGTCTAAGAGAAAGAATCGTGAGGTCATTATTGATCCAGCTAATATCAAAGTAGAAAGTTTTCAAAGATCAGGTGGTGTTGAAAGAAGCATCGAAAGGAATAGACTAAAATCTCATGAAATTGCACAGAGCATAATGGACAATACTGTAGAGAATAAGCAGGTTGGTCATGGCAAGGACAGTATAGAGTTATTTTTTGATAGCATGGCACAAACGGTTCTAAGTTTGCCCATGCATGTTCAAGCTAAAATAAAAATGGATATCTGTAGATTAGTTACAATGGCTGAAATAGAACATTCAACACCCACAAGAACATTTAACCGACATTGAAAACCGTAAATCTTTTCATAAAAGTAACGTCACTTCATAAGTCTATGCCGTTATACTTAGCATAAATAGTGTACAAGTCATGAATATTTTGTACATGGAGAAAGAATTAAAGACTACCACACATCAGTTAAACTTTAAGAGAATTTATTTATAGATACGAAAGAAATTATAAATGTGTAACAGGCATAGAGCTGCCAGATAAGTACAATCCAAACCCAGCGTATCCACGTAAAACGCCAATAATACGTCACATATTAATGCAAATATTTTTTATATCTTTTTTCTTTATCCTCTTACAGAAATTCGCTTCTCAACTAAAAAGCAACACTCGAATCAAACAAATGTCATGGGTTCTCGCACTCAAGTAGCATAAATTAGAAAAATCATATTAGTGTTCGAGTGTCCCTTATTCCTCATTTTTCCCTTTTTTACTTTTTTTTTTTTTTTAATCACTATTCCTCCCCTAGCTATCTAATAGTCTGAGAAGATATTTGACGGGATGCTTGACAAAGAAAAACATTTGCAACGCTTTTACGGCTAGAAGCAAAGAAGTATAACAAAGTGTCTCTCCGTCTTTTATTTCAACACAATGTATTTAAATGTTTCGTGCAGTATAATCTATAAATGCAACGTAAAACGTATACGTATTCGCCTGTCTACAATGTCCCAATAAGTCTGTTCTACGCGATATACAACACAGAAGCATTCTATTATCCATATTACGTTAATTTCTATAATTTTAATATTTTTTACCTATTACAGTTAAGTAAGAATTAATAAGTAATAAGATTGTTAAAAGTTAGTACAGTATCTTTGGAGTTTCATTCGTGGAGAACAGAAATACAGTATATACTGGAGTGCGGCGATTGTATCCTCAGGAAGAATGGATGAACGAAAGAAAAAACAAAGGTGCACGAGAATATATAAAAACAAAGTAATTCATTGAAAAGAAAAAAAGAAACTCAATCAGACAAGTCCTAAAGGTCTTTATCCTTTTAGGATTCGATAAAGAGATATAACGAATCATAAGACAGCTGGGGCATGGAATGTCGCCAAGGTGTAGTTTTTAAATATGATAATCTAAATCGACGACAAAAGTATTACAGACTAGTCGACGATTTTTATCGCATTTTATAAGATGAATAATACGTGTTAAGATGTAGATGCGTATATCTCTCTTCACCTGGCTGTCATATGTTCCTTTTTTTTTCATCGATAAGCAGTAGAGCAATACGGTACACCGTAGCTAGGATTAAATAGATAAAAGAGTATGGAATACACTCCATTATCCTGGACTACGTCCAGAGGTAGAATTCGATAACAATCGAAGTTACCCAAGCAAAATCATTCAGCTTTTTTAACTTTTTTTTTTTTACTGACAATGACTGGCGATAACGCTGTACCAAGATATTTAAGCGAATAGGGCGCCAAGCGCGACGGCGGCTTCGCTCCACGTTTTCTTTACGTATAATCTCTTTTAAAGGATTCTGATTTTGCAGCGGATGATAATATTTAGTGAAGAGGATGATAAACCTTCTTAACGTTCCTGAGAAGTAACGTGGGTACAAAGCCATCGTTCATTGTTCCTGTGAACTGCTACCGTTTATTCCTCCTTTTCTGCTTTCTCACTGTCCTGCTTCTCCTCGCCTTCCTGTTTATCTTCACCCTCTCCAGGTTTGTCACCCTCGAATTTCGGTCCCGGTGCTTCCTCTCCTTCGAGGACAATTTCCTCTGGATCTGGTGCACGTGGTAGGAAATCTTCATCCGGGTACATTGCTGCAAAGACTTCCTTTGCCTGGAAAAAAAGAAGCAGTGTGCTCGCATGAGTACGTAAACGAGATAGAAGATGGGATGAGGAACGACGTTTACCTGGTTCACAGCAAAATCAAAATCGAGGTCTAAATCAGGACCGGAACAGAGATGAATATTGCTGGGTGCGGAGTTACTGAGCTTGATATCACTCGCTGGTAAATTCAGATAGAGAGACCAGAGTACCTGGGGCTTCGGATTCTTGATCAGGTCTCTAGTCTCTGCATCACCTTCTTGGATATGTCTCTTGTCCGGAGACACAGTTTGGGTATGAGAATCGGTCGAGTCGCGAGGACCTTTAGGCTCGAGGACTTCGGCTCTTAGGAATTTTTTCACAACGTACTCCAGGTCATCCTTAGCAGTGTTGATTCTTTTACACGTCATATGAACCATAACTGGAAAAATCAAGAAAAGGATTAATCAATATATTCATTTAATATAGTAAAAGAACAATGCAAGATTAAAGTCAGGATACATACATAAACCCTGAGGACAAGCATTCGTAGATGGACCCAATTCAATGACAGTTACAGGCTCCTGACCATTCTTCTCGGGTGGATAATACAAAAGAGTTAAATTCTCCTTCTCGCCTTGCATTATGGACCTGTCTGTGATGAAGATACCACGAGATATTTGCTGCTCTCCTACAGAGGCTACAATTTCCGGTGGTACGTGTCCCTGTCCCACCACCAGATGCTCCAGAGCTAGTCTCTGCTTTCCTGTTATGATTGCTCGACACTTATCCTCGCAGACGATAACCCCATCCAGTTGTCTCTTGAGACAATACACGCCGCCAAATACCGCGCAAAGACTACAGCAAAAAATACAGCTTAATATCATCACGATTATGCAGAAAAACCTACCGGAAGTTCAATGATTTTATAGAAAGGAGATGCTTACCGGCAGAAACATTGAGGCAGCTCGCCGCTACCATACATAGGCCATAAAAATGGAGTATTTCCATAACGTCCAAGACTGTTCAGGAAGTGTTTTGTGCGATTAACGCCATCCCTGCAAGAGGTTTTGTCAGTGGCCATTGCAATGGCTTGCATCACGTAGTGCTTCACGATAGGCGTAAGATTTTTGGTATTCAAATACTCCAGGAATGTTTTATCACGGAATCCTATGAAAGACAAGATATTTTGAGAATGACGACAAAGAACGTTTCATGAGATCAAGAATTTGTAGAATGGATTTTTACCATCAAACTCAGGGCTGTCTGCTCCTTGTTCCATACAGGAGGTCAATAGCTGCATCAACATCCTCTTCTCTATGACGCTGACCGTTTTATTAGCGAAGACGTCGGCACGAGAACAGGGCACCTGGGTGAGTTTACCATCCATGAACGTCGCTACCCTGGAAACCGCACGAAATTCCGCATAGCGTGCGATATTACTTGAAATCAGGAGTTCCACAAGTTCTCCTCGTGCGAACAGCAGCTAGAATAAAATATAAAATGAGCAATGTTGATTATAGAGCAACAATGAGTGGAGATATCAGATAATTTACCTTTGGTGCCAGATCAATATTGAATCTTCTATATTCTTTCTTGATGCGATCTATGCTCCATTGCTTTACTGGTTCTTTTTTCTCCACCTTGTCTTCATCTGACTTCTCGGATCCCTCTGCAGATGCTCCATCACCAGAGCCATCTGTTTGAGTGTCCTTGGAAGTGAGCACTGGTAAATCAGCATCACTGTAAAACAAAATAAAGATTAGCGTAAATAATATATCTAAGAAGTACTAATAGAGAAATATCTTACTTAGAGATGAACCAGGTTTCTTCAATATTCTCTACAGCAGAATACTGATTGCTTGCATTAAGGAAGTTCTCACCAGCCTCCACCTTGATAATGGTATCCTTTTTTCCATCGCTCTTAGCTGCCTTAAGATCTTCTATCCACTTTTGCAGGCCATCAAAGTTGAACGTAGCCCATAGGCCACCATAGTATTCGTTGCTAAGATAAGAATACAGTAACAGGATTATAAAAAGAAATGACACAAAAAGGAAATAGCAAGAGGGGGAGTACCTATCCAAATGTAGGACCTTCTTGCCAATCCTGCTAGCAGCTGCAGCCACTATGGACTCAGTCATACCTAAATAAAATAATAATTTTCTCATCATAATGGGAATCAATTTGAACATACTGGGACTTATTCCCAAGGATTTGTGGTTTCAGATAAAAAATCAATACCTGTGCCCACAACGACCACGTCGTATTCGGTCGGCAGATCGTCCTCCATGGCTACCGGTTTGTTCGATACGAAGAAGATTCCTAAGAGATCAAAAGAAAATCAAGAATCTTGAGCACCGATCGCCACGGATAAGGAATCAATTCATTTTAGGCAATCGCCCTGCTAATCTCAAATTTCACACGACGGCCCCTCCCCGCCACTCTTTATCCTTCACGGGCTTTCACCCTTTTTTACTTCAAGTTTGACAGCTAGTCGGATACCTTGCGTCCACTCTTGAGCGCAGAGAAATGTGTCATTCAGTGGCGCCGCCACCAGTGTGTCTAACGTATGATGAAGGTGTTATAGGGTGGACGCGGCAACTTCAGGTATCTTATTTAGGATGGGACATAGTTTTGCAATGAATCTAAAATTCTAGAATTGATGATAGTGAGATAATGAATGACATTAGAGAATTTCAGGATTTTTTATAATTATTGAATATAAAATTGGTACAAGCTACATGGTTCGTCTTATTAGAAGCATTTTAATATTATTACAGTACTGGTATAGTATGAAATATTTGAGAGAGCGATACATCATACATAGAATTCTAATTAAGGATAATTATAGCAGTCTTATTCTTCTCTGCTCATAAATATTTTAGGAAAGCCCATGCCTTCTTTTTTTTTGTTATATTTCTTCATCGACGATAATAATCTTTCGTATACCAGTTTTGGAGCATCTATTCCCCATAGGAAATCCAAATGATTGAATTTTGGAAAATCCACTTTATATTTACCTAGTTTCTTAGGTAATTCTTTATACAGTCTGTCGACATCCTGTACAGAAATTAAAAATGTCTCTTGATATATTATATTTCACTAACAATAATGTTATTTATAATTACCACAGAACTTGCGAGCCAATCGTTATCTGCATAATAAAAAGCAATAGGTACATCAATGTTACTCAAGATGTACTCTGGAGGGTTTGTACTATTGTACAATTCTTTATTCTTCTCTGTACCATAATCGTACTGGCGAAATTTGCCAGAAGTAATTTCCTGAGCATAATGAACTAATGATTTGGTCGAAGTTCCTGCTGGTGTGTGATTTAAGATGATGGGCATAAGAGTCTGTATAGAAAAAATATGTTGAAACATTTTTTATGAGAGCAAATGCAAATTACTCACATTATTGAATTGTGCTTGATCGAAGCCACAGAGTACAAAAATTGAATTAGCACAGATCTTTTCCTCAGAAGTGTCTATGTCGCAACCATACTTTGCTAAGAATCTCAGAATCATATTTTGAGGCAGGAACTCGTTAGCGCCAAAGAAGTGAGCTATAATCTATAATATTTTTTTTAGTACATGTGTCTAGTCGATAATTTATTCAATGTTACCTCAATATCGTGTGAAAAAGGAGCCACAATCCTTATTGGACTTTTCACATGATTCATAAATCCAACTGGAGCTAAACTGAACATGGCTGACACTTTTCTTGCAATCTCAGGATGCTCCGATGCCATTACATAAAACATAGTAGTGCCCATAGAATGTCCTACATAAATTAAACCATTTTCCTGATTCTTGAGCTCTAGAATATAAGAAATTACTGCAGGCAAGTCGTGTATTCCCATTTCATGCCAGCTGAAGTCCCAAAACTTTGAATCTGATGTCGACAAACTTGCGTGAGATCTTGAATAGGTATTGCCTCTTGCATTTCCTAACCAAACGTCATACCCTTGGTTTGCCAGCAAGTATGCTAGTAAACATATATAAAAGATGATATCCTTATACATTATAAACTACATAAACATTAACAAAATTCATACCAAATGCTTTGCCCTTGCCAGGGAGTATCCAGTCAGCTGAACTACCAAGAAGTCCATGTTGTAATAGCACAGGAGTTGATCCTGGCTTGCCTGGAATTCGATGCACAGTCAAGAGATATCCATCATCTGTTTCCACAGTATGAGCCTCTGCATGATAACCAGCTCGTCTTATAATATTGGGCTGCAATAACAACGTAGTAATCATAAATAATATTAATGAAAACTATTTAAATTCTTACTGTTGTCAAATCGATATCAGGATTATATCCTGAATACTTGACATGTACAGCAGTTTCAATGAATTCCATAAAAGTATTATGGGCAGATACATTGAACAGAACCAGCACCCAGAAAGTTAAAAATGAATAAAATCCTCTTATTGTCATCTCCAAATTCATTTGTACAAAATTACACAGTAAGCTGTATTGCATAAGACTAATGTATAGCCTCAGAACATATGATCTATATAGTATTTGTAAAGTATATTTTTCTCTACTACGTTCTTAACAGTTATAACGGATTACAGAACGTATGCTCGAAGGCCGGCACAAGATACTGATTATTTGTCATACATTATTGTATTCTTTGATGATTACTGTGTATTTCCTGTTTTGCTAAGTAAAGTTTTGTAGCCACAAAAATAGATAAGTGCAGATAAGTGTCAAGATATCATATTTGAATCACATTCACGTTGTACATACGAATGACAATGAATACATACATATACCGGCGACATGTGCGACAAGGAAACTAAGTAACCTTTGATAGCCGGTGTGCATCAGCGAAATCTACTATATTAATTTGTTAGATAAGTAATATTTTAATCAAGGAATTTATTAGCGATTAATCATGAATGAAGTGACTTTTCCACCCTCACCAAATTGGTATCTCAGTAGTATTTTGGCCTGTTCTAATAATGGCACAGTTGCATGGGGATCAAGAAACGCTATTGTTATAGCAAAGGCTAGTCAGGATGGAAAGATTTTTAAGTACAATATCATTCCAAATGCTCATCTGGACAGAGTTACATCTGTAGCATTTTCGCCAAAATTTGGAGAACCTGACAACAATTTCTTAGTATCTGGTGGTGACGAGTATATTGCCAGGATATGGAATTTGGATACATGTAACGCTCATATGGCATATAGTTATCCAGACGTGGGTACATCGTTTTACTAATAAGATTAGTAATCAGTGCGTTTTATTGTACCATGTTTATTTTCTTTACAGAATAAACAGAAGATTATAGGAGTACAGTGGTCAGTATCTGATCCAACGATGATATGCTGTATTACCACAGAAGGCTCATTGATACTTTGGTACATTACTCATGGAGGTTCAAAGAAAATTTCCTTAGGGAAATTGACAGCAACTTGTCTTTCTTGCTGCCCGCATAATTCTAATATTGTAGCTGTGGGTACTAAGATTGGTCTAGTGTACATCATAGACATACGTGGTTCAGGCACTATAATGTATAAGCTTAGAGGGCACGATGTAGAAATAGCAAGCCTGTCCTGGTGTCCAACAGATATAAATATATTTAATACAGGAGCAAAGGATTTACTTCTGGCTTCTGGTGCAAAGGATCGGTAAGCATCCGAATCTTAGCAATCATTGACCGATGCTACATTATCTTTGAATTTAGATCCATATTTATCTGGAAAGCTGGAAGCGATGGGCGATATGAAACAGAAATCATCCTTCCTACTGGACCAATGGATTCACAACGTCACAGAAGTAAATTAGGTACAGCATCCGGTGGCTGGACCACTGTATGTTGGGTCGATCCCAACCGCCTCCTTAGTAGTTCTTCTTGGGGAGAACTCATCTCCTGGAAGTTATCTGCGGCAACAAAAAAAAAACCAACCTGTGAGTTGATTCACGCCTCTCATGCAAGAGGACTATTTTGCATCGCTCACATTCCAAGTGTCAAAAGTAGCGAAGATGAATCTTGGAGATCAGAAAATAGGTGAGTAAATTTATCTTGTGAATAATTGGAAATTATCCATAAATAAAATTTTTTTCATTTTCAGTGTTACTGTATGGACTCTAGCTCAAGATCGACAAGTCGTATGCTGCAAAATCACTGGAAGTAAATTCGAAGTGGTGTACAGTGTACCTACTCAGGGTGGCTATGTATATTGTATCGCTGCCTGCCCTTTGGATACTTCCAGGATTGCGTTTGGTGCCGGAGACGCTATGTTACGTTTATGGAACCTAAGTGAACCCCATGAAAATTTCTTTGACGTTACTCAACTCTGGCAAAAGATCAAAGGAAAAGTTCGTTGCATATCCTGGCATCCTGAGAAAGAGAATTGGTTGGCATTTGCCACTGGGGAAGGTCGTGTTGGAGTGTTTGATACAAATTCTTCCAAACCTCCAGTACTTTACAGACAGTATCATAGACACACTGTTTACACCCTGGGCTGGGGACCTGCACCAAAGAGTGAACATTTTGTCTTATACTCCTGCGGAGACACAGAATTAGTTTACTATGATCCAGAAAAGCCTAACAAGGATCCTGTGTGTGTCAGGAAAAAGGAATGTACTGAATTCTCATGGAAACCAGACTATTCCTGCTTGGCTATAGGATTCGAGGATGGGTCTCTCACGTTCCTTAACCGTGATCTTGTAGAGTACGGAAGATCAACCTACTTCTTGAAGAAGGCTATCCAGTGTGTGGCATGGCATCCGGGGAGTACAGCCACAGACTTCAACTTCTCACCCTTACAGCATTACCTTGCAGTTGCTGTAAACTCACCGACTATTACCATATTCGATGTCCAGGATCTTGCTATAGAATCATCCACGAATAATACCGCGGAAAGAGTACCAAAGCTTGTAGCAGTTTTAAATGGTCATACCGCTAAAGTAGTCAGTCTTGCTTGGAGTCCACATATCAGTGGGTATCTCGTATCTGGCAGCTATGACAATACAGCTCAAGTATGGAAAGTAGAAAGTCAGGAATTGCTAGGAACTTACACAGGACATACAAATCCTGTACATTGTTGTATGTGGAGCCCACTTGATCCTGACCTGATAATAACGGGCTCTGCTGACTTTACATTACGTATATGGCGACTTTCTGAACAGCCGGTGATCCAGGCTGTCGAGAAGACTGCGCAAAAGAAAGTACGTACAAAGAAGTCAAAGCACAAGACTAATACGTCACAAAAAGAGCACAGTACTGATATTATGGATACCAGTGTTCAAAGTGACACCCTGGATAATAGTACAGTAAATGGTATGGAGACGATTAAGAATATAAAAGATCAGCAAATCCTGACAGAAGTAAAATCTATCAATACGGTTGAAACAAAAAAGAGAAAGTCAAAATCGTATACGTACTTCACAAGTACTACAAAATTATTGAACAATAAGAGTACCCTGAGTTCTATAAGAGACCTTGCAAAGTATGTTCATGCAAGTGAGAAGGATGGCAAATCTACCATGGAAGTTTGTTTAGAGGAAACTAATAAATTTCCATCATTCTTCGGTGGCGATGATGATCTTACCAACATATTGGAGAAGGAGAAATCGGTACATGCATCGCAGGGACAGCACAATATGGTTACAGAAATGGACATTTGGACCAATAATCTTAAGCACAATTTGCAGGAGGCTGTGAAAGAAAAACGCTTGAATGATTATCTCGTATCTCTGGCACCATGTTTGTCTATGAAAACTTGGCAAGATATGTGCGAAGCTTATGCATCACAGCTCATCTTCGAGAACAATCCTAACAAGGCTGTATCATATCTCTTGTGTACTCATAAGATTCATCGTGCTATCGAAGTGTTTAAGGATTCAAAGATGTTCAGGGAGGCATATGTTCTTGCTAGATGTAAACTAAGTCCTGAAGATCCTCTTCTGGTAAAATTACTCGAAGAATGGGCTGAGAATACCGTAAAGGAGGGCTACTTCGAGGAAGCTGTACGATGTTACATTAAGCTTGGCGATTTCTCCAAAGCTGCCAAGTATCTTGGACGACGTAAGGATTTGGCTAGTTTACAAGTGGCTGCTGAGCTTGCACTTTTAGCGGGTGATCAGATATTTAGTGACTCCTTGGCAGAAGAATCTGTCACTGAAGCTCTTTTAAACTCGGACTGTGCTACTGCTCGTGGGATACTTGAACAATTTTCGGGAATCAAATATCGAGAGGTTCAAATAGATGCATTTGAGGAGGTAGCGAAGGTTCTACGGAGTGGAAATGAATTGAATAAGGTGGAGGACTGGCTTAATGGCAAGGTTCAGTATGACCTTTTACTTCATTTAAGCAACAGGTATTCTACTTCGAGTGATAATTATGAAAACTTAGCTAGAATTGTTTCCAAAACAGTTCCGGAAAACGAAGCACAATTACGAGTTAATATCAGTCATGAAATTTCATTGGCTATTACTTCAAATTCCATGGAAAATAAACTCAGGCATTTGGTAACTGCTTTGAGTATAATTTCTCAATTCGAGATAACGCATCCTTCAAAGAATTTAGAGAATTATGAAAGCCTTCTTATGAAAATGCTTGCACATTTGGAATCTAAAAGTCCTACGAATACAGACAGTATATTTACTATAACTGTACACACAGTAACCAAGAGCTTAAGAGCTTATTTGTGTCTTGGACTGTTAAACTGGTTGGTTAACATTCATAATAAGACTCCTATGGATGAGATTGATGAATCATCGATTACTTTGATTGAAAATCTTCTTGTGGATGTACTTGATCAAAGAACAGTAAAGTTTTGGACCATGACCAATGAAATCAATAAGCTTGAGGCTTTGCTTACTTCTAATATGGGTAAGTAATTTAGTAATATTTTTATTTTATTCAGAATTTAATTTGAAGGAATGAATTATTGACTTTGCAGGTAAGTCATTGACTAATGGCACTGAGAATACACAGGAAAGCACAACAGTTCTTATGGAAAGACTCGAGAGTATTAGAGCGGAACGTAAGAGTTTTCTCGAGGAAAGAATTGCAGCACCAAGTCCTATACTGGCATATAGCAAAGCAATGGAATTGGCAAGCAAGTTACAAGACATCAATACTAAAGAGAGATTTGATCGAGTTTTGTCCGATACCTGGAAAGAGGCTACTTCTTAGATTTGATCTATTCTATTTTTTTTTTTGGTTTCATGAATAAGAAAATACTGAGAATATAGGTTTTAATTTTTTTTATTCTGTATTACAAAAATACTCTTTTGTTATCTTAGGATTTAATAGAATCCATAAGGAATGGCTTGTCAGCTGGTTTTCCTGATTACTTTATAGACATATTTGTGACTTAATGTTTACTCTCCAGAAATTGAGTTGTCTGTCGTTGCTCGCACAAACATATGGTAATCTGTGGTGCCAGGTCAGGCCTCCAAAAAGTCGAACTTTTCCTGATAGTATTATTTGTTGCGATTTCAAATCAATAATCTTTAAATGATTGTCCGGTCGTCCTATACTGGCTACAATCAACTCATTAGCAGGACAAAATTTAGTCTTAAGGCAACCTTCCACGTGCAGCGTAAAGCTTCCAAAGGGTCGACTGTGAATATAAGGAATTTGTATAATTCGTAGATTAAAATAAGGTAAATAATTTTTACACACCTAGGTCTAGTTACATCCCAGAGTAACAATTCTCCAGCTGCTGCACATACGACATTTAAAGGATTAGGACTCCAGTCTGCAGAAACTAAAGGTACAAGTCCTGCATCAAGGGACATTATGTCTTGTTGACTTCTGACATTGTACATGTGAATCAGACCGTTCTTCTCAGCCACCAATAATTTTCCAGACTCCTCCCTGTGCCAACACACTGTAACCCCTGGAGAAGTTAGGTAAAACGATGAGATGCACTTTTGGTCCTCTTTCACAGCCCACAGTTTACAGGTATGATCATCTGATGCTGATGCCAATAGTTCACCCTCAGGTTCATAAGCTATAGAATTAACATAGTCCGTGTGTCCCTCTAAAATCTAATAATAAAATATACGAAATAATTCTTTTTATCCCATAGGAATTTTCAAGTTTCTGAATTACCTCATATATGTTGACATCGTTCAGGTTACTGTTGTACAATCTGATCTTGAAGTCAGCTCCTGCGACACAGAATGCCACAATTTTGGGTACAACACTAAGAGATGTTTCTGGACTCCAAGCAATAGCATGTACTCTAGTTTCATGATGAAATGTCCGAATAGGACTGTATGTGATATCCTCTCCATCATCTTCATCCTGGACCGTTGAAAACAAAAGTTACACATCTAGAACTTAATTCTGATAAATCGTCTCATCATACCCTGTAAGTTCACCTGAAACTGGACCGTTCCCACGACGATTTCCTCACCCAGGGCAATGCATATTAATTGCTGAGACCATTCATAAGGTGACAACTCAACACAAAATATCTGTTTTGAAAAGTCCAGTTTGAACGTAGGAGGGCTGGTCAGTGCTTCTTCCATTTTCTTTTCACTAAACAAAATCCTGTGAAAATTTCAACTCTCTTGTAAATGTCACAATCTTTCAGTTCCTAAATTACAGCTGTAAAATTCTAAGGAGTACTCTAAACAGTGGATTAAAAAGCAGATATTAGAACCTCAGTTGTCAAGTTTGCCGGCTAACGGCGGGAAGGTAAGAAGTTCTACCTGACCTTACCCTCTTGGGAAAAGCCGTAGATAATGTGCATGCACGCTTGCCCAGGTTCAGTTGGGTTAAAGCCAGTTAAAGAATATCGGCTGTAGATAGTACCCGGATGCTAAGGTGGCAGCACATAACTTTGCGCGTGTATCTCCTATGCAGTCGGCTAACGTGCCGCATTTCTCAAAGTGAGCACTCAGACAAATACTCGGTTATTGCTTGTAGCTGGACAGCCGTCTGCGGATCGCTAAGAGAACCAAAGTTCAAGGAGGCTGCAATCCGGCGAGAATAACGTTGAAATCCTGCAGACTTTATATCCTCTTCAGGCAATTTATGATCGCGTCCCGGGGTGAGTTCGCGCGGATGCGTGTCCTGTCAAGGCATGGTCGGCAAGCATGATTCTACACGTTTTAACATTCTGGCTGAGCTTTGAATTGTTCTGGAGGGTCATCCTTCCCTGGTGAAGGTCAACACGTGTTTCTGGATAACGAATCTTTTATTTTCCATGATACGTGTGTCCGTTTGCTTTAAAAGATAGTGCTAACAACTGAGCTACTTGTTAGAAAATTCTTTTTAGTCCTGGTGGGCTGTTGTAAGAATTTTATTTGATTGCAGCATAGTATTTTTGGGGCCATGGAGGTCGGTGTGGGTGATGTCGCGCAAATATCAGCGGAACTTGCACGAGTTGTGGAGGTCATGATGTCACCAGATGTGCCTCACCAACAACGGCTTGAAGCATACAATGCTTGTGAACGTTTTAAAGAGTCATCTCCGTTGTGTGCTCAATGTGGTCTCTTTCTTGCCCAAAAATCTCCAAATAAAACTTCCATGGTTCGACACTTTGGATTACAGCTAATGGAGCATTGTGTAAAATACCGTTGGACTCAAATTTCACAACCTGAGAAGATATTTATTAAGGAAAATGCTATGAAGCTCCTTCAGGAGGGTACTGAACCACTTTTGCAGGAAGAGACTCATATTAAAGATGCTCTTTCTAGAGTGGTTGTGGAAATGATCAAAAGAGAATGGCCTCAGCAATGGCCAACGCTTCTTGCAGAACTTAGTCAAGCTTGTACACATGGAGAAAGTCAGACAGAACTTGTCTTACTTGTTTTCCTTAGACTTGTAGAAGATGTGGCACTCTTACAAACACTGGAATCCAATCAAAGACGAAAGGATATTTACCAAGCATTAACAACAAACATGACTGAGATATTTGCCTTCTTTTTGAGATTAATGGAACAGCATTTTGCTGAGTTTCGAGAGAAAAGTTCTTTGGGAAGATCAACAGAAGCTGCTGCACACAGTAGAGTTGTCCAAGTCAGTGATAATGACCTAGAATATGATTTTTATACCTGTCACTTGCAATTAACCCTTTGACAATTCCACAGGTGGTTCTATTGACTCTGACTGGCTTTGTAGAATGGGTCTCTATAAATCATATTATGGCAGACGATGGGCGTCTTCTTCAGATTCTCTGCCTCCTTCTTGGTAACCCCACGTTTCGCTGTTCAGCTGCAGAGTGTCTTTTGCAAATCGTTAATCGTAAAGGAAAAGCGGACAGAAAACAGTTAATGATTTTATTTACGGAGGAGGCGCTCAGGTGTATTTACACAGCTGCTACTGCAGTTGCACCACGTCCTGTCTTAAATGACCTCGATGAAAGTCACTATCTATTTCTGAAAAAATTAACACAGGTGATAAATCAGTAAACGTGTCAATGTACGAAAATAACACAGCATTTGGAAATCACAATATACATATGACAATTTTCGAATTTCATAGGTCTTGATCGGTATGGCTACCCAACTCTGTTCACTCTGGGGAAAAGACGAGGGTTCTGGAATTCGTCCTGCGAGTTTTAATCTTTTCCTGGACGCTGTACTTACATTTACAATGCATTCGAGTGTCACCCTGGCCCACCTGGCCAACTCAATCTGGATCATGCTCTTCAAACACGACCAAATTAAAGCAGAACCTCTCCTGTTGACCTACGTTCCAAAGTATGTGGAAAGTACGGCACCAAAGCTCATCAAGGTATCCTATCCGAATAGTAGACTGACCAATGGGGCCAGTAGCTATTACCTTGCTGACTACGACTCCGAGGAAGAATTTAATGTGTTCTTCCATCGACTAAGGATGGATCTACTAGAAGGTTTTCGACATGCCACAATGGTGGCACCCTTGGTAACGTTCGCCTACGTACAACAGTGGCTTACAGCGAAGATAACGAAGGGGATGACAAACCTGGGCCGAAAAAGTAATCCTAGCGATCCGGAGTATCTTGAATGGGAAGCATTGGCTCAAGCTCTGGACTCTGTTATATCAAGGCTCTTGCATGTGAATGAAAGACCTAGTGTACAGAGTGGCCTTCAACTCCTGGAACTATGCCTGGGATACTCGCCATTGGATCCTTGGCTGCTCTCAGCTTTACTCTCCTGTATAAGTGCATTATTTGTATTCCTGTCAATGTCAACGGGTTCGATGGCTATGCCTGGTGTTACGATTCTACCCAGAGTCCTGGAGAAGATCTTCGCGGCTCTGGTATTTGAGGCACCCGGAGAAACCAAGAATACGCGTTCAAGGGCAGCTAAAAATGTGCGACGTCATGCAGCCAGTCTTATGGTGAAGATAGGATTGAAATATCCCTTATTACTTCTACCAGTGTTTGAACAAATTCATACGACTGTACGTGGTTTGGTGCGGGAACCAAGTCAGCTGTCCAGGATGGAGAGTGTTACTCTTTACGAGGCGCTACTACTGATATCTAATCATTTTTGTGATTACGAACGACAAACGCGGTTCGTTGCGGAAGTCATTGGCGAAGGGTCAACCAGATTTATAGCAATGGGCACGGAGGCATTTAAAGGTCCAATAGAATTAATGAGATCTATTGGCCTGGACAGACCAGCCGTGGAAAGTGGTTTACATGACTCTGCAGGAAGAAATCGAGGGGATTTAATGTTCTGTATCTGCACTATCCTTAGCGTTGTGAAACGATGTTCGATTCCAGAGGATCCCGACCGCGCAGCACGTGGCGGGTTTGTGGCAGCACTTAGTGAAAGTGGTAACCCAATATACAGAAATCCAGCAGCTCCACATATTATACCTATTTTACCTACACTCTTTGCTCTCGTGAGAGCAATGAATGCTCTTTTCACACCTGCAGCTTTGGCTTCTTTATCAGAGGTAAGTTGAACCTCACCTTCTGGAAAAGATCATTGATTTATCATATTGTTTTATTTCTTTGCAGGATTATAGGAATGCACACGGACTACTGGAGTCTGAAAAGGCTAATCTCCTAGGGTTAAATGTCGCTAGTAGTGACAATAATTCTGAAATGGATCAGCCATCCTCTGCCCCTTTGCCTCGCATGCAATCTTTCCTTAGTAACATTCACGATAATTGCTATCATATGTTGGGTAGTGGCTGTCATACTATAGGAAGAGATTTTTATCAACTACCTGGTCTTGCACCTGCACTTCTTAACTCTGTGTTTTCCAACTTGGAGGTAACGTATATCTATTTTAATGATACATTACATTTAAATCGTAATATCCATTGTATTACATGCATATTGTTATAGGTTGTTCCAGATTACAGATTGCGCCCAATAATTCGAGTTTTCATGAAGCCTTTTATATACTCCTGTCCGCCAGCCTTCTATGAGACTGTCCTTGTACCTGTACTAGCCCACGTATCTACACACAGTAAGATAAACAAACTCAAACTATATGCTTCTGTACTGAAATATACAAAATTTTCATAATACATATTGTTACAGTGTGCCAAAGACTCAGTGCGAAGTGGCAGTACATGACAAGGCTCTATGAGTCGGGTGGACTCGATGACGCCAACACAGATACTCAGGAGGTGATTGATGATATGCTCAATAGGAACTTAACGAGGGACTTCGTAGACGTTCTCAAGGTCGCCCTGGTCGGTGGTGCAGCAAGTGATGCAGCACCTCCGGATTCCATGGATCACGACAGTGGAGGAATGGCCGTGGATCCTCCATCAGCTAGAGGCAATAGTGTGGTTGCTGAAGTGGTCAGCGAACTAGGGGCTTTTGTATTACGGCATCCTTCTACTTGTCACAGTGTGGTTCTCTGTGTTTTGGGGTAAAAACAATAGCCATTATTTCTGTAGCAGCTCCTTTAGTCTTTTTTCTTTACTATTCTATTGTATTTTCCTTCGCAGGGCTCTTTCCTGGAATGATTCCAATGCCAGTCTAAAGGCTACAATGCTCACTGGACCTATAGTTCGTGCCCTGGCAGCAGATGGCAGCTTAACTCCAGCAATGGCAGCACATATAATGGTAGCAGTTCTCCAAGGTCTACAGTTACATGGACAACACGAGGCGAATCAAGGATCGCTTGTAACATTAGGCGCACAAATGTACGAATGTCTACGACCAAAATTCCCGAACATCATCGAGGTCATACAACAAGTTCCTGGAGTGAATCCTGCAGATCTACAACGCTTCGACGAGAAGATGGCTGTGGTTAGCACCAAGGGAAACAAAGTGGAAAAAGGGAAGAAGGATCTCTTCAAGAAAATCACGAATCAGGTAAGCGCTAGTTCTTTTATTGAAAAAAAAATTGTTTTATTCTCCTGGTATAACATTGCTTTTACACCACCTTCATACTTTTCACAGTTGATTGGACGTAGTGTAGGACAATTATTTCGCAAGGAAGTGAAAATAGACAATCTGCCCAGACTCGACATAACCGGTAAAGCACGTGCACTACGGGTTGACGAGGTATCCAAGGGACCACTGGATACCGGTCTCACAGCACTTTTTGCCGGACCCACGTAGCAGCAGTTCAACAAAGAGCAGAGTGTAAACGATTGCTCTTCCTTGACGTAAGTATATATAAGTTATTGTAAATCGAAATTCTCCAGGGAGAATTGTGCACCCGCGTGCAGCATCTACGACGACCTGGATAAGCACGCGCATCCGTATTAACGGTTATACGAGTACGGATTCCTTGGAACCGTTGTACCAAGGATTGTCAGTGGCTGCTGCGCAGCCTGTACCATCCTTAATAAACTTTTCAAGTAATGCGATAACGTGAAATTGCATTGTTGTTTTTAAGCCGCCTATCACAATCGTTGTACGTCAGCTTGAAACGATGTTAATCTTGTATATATTGAATTGTAATAAAAATGAATAACATGTCATTGACAATAACGTGACGACGATAATAATTGTTAAACTTTAATGATACACTTGAGGGCGTTTAATAACTAATCAAAAATATCCAGTTACTGCATCTTCACGTATCTTTATTTCGATTAAATTACTATCTTACATCTTTACAATTTTTATTTTCAGGGTTGCAGGCAACCTGATATACTCTCTCTCTCTCACTCTCTCTCTCTCTCATTCTCACTCAAAATCTCTCTACTATTATCTTCGCATTTAGAGATTCTTTCGCAGCTTCGCTCATATAATCATAGCTGTAAACATATCGTAGAAGAATCTAGTTCCTGAAACTCGATAACTTCTTTCCAGGAGCTAGTATAATAAAAATACTCAGAGATTCATGTTAGTCTCATTAAGCCAGTCGCAAACAATTGCCGCCTATAATTCTCTTCTCTCTCTTTATTTATCATTACACTTAGGAGAAAGAAACTTTCGACAAAACTAGCGTAAAATGCACCACGATTGTATTTTCTGTCATTCGCATCTCGGGCTCAACCATATTTCAAATCATTCCTACGATTTTTTGCTTTTTGGAATGTTATCCGGTACGCGATATAAACTGCTTTTACAATAAGACTTTTAAATTTACGATTGGTTTCAAAAACTATACACTTTGTTTCTTTCTACGAGTCGTGACTGTCTCGTTGATGAATTATTTACAAGAAAAAAAAGAGTTTAAAATACAGATACTTGACACTCAATTCTTCCGTTTCTTACTCGGACTCATTGTCCCTTCTTGAGAATCGCTGCTAGTTTGATTTCTAATATTTTTTTATTTTTAGAAATTCACTGTATATATATATATAATAAACGAGGCACAGAATTAGGATCTCTCGATGTTTCTTTTGTACTTGATGATAAAAGACAGACATTTTGTTAAGAGATTCGATCCTCGTTGTTTTCGCCGTACACACGAATTATTTACAACAACAACAATAGACAATAAACAACGAAGGAATCCCATACATTTACTGTCCGTTTCCTATCGTTCTCCATTTTTCATGCATTCCTCTTTTTCATTCTTGTTTTGAGCAGTCAACCAGTAAGGCTAGCGTATATTGTTGCATACGATTTACAGAATATATCACGTTTCTCCATGTATCCTTCAGCCTCCACAAATACCAGTAAAGTATGGATACTTGTATTAGCATTTTGTTTTTGTTGAAAAAGTCTACCAAGAGGAATGAACGTCCTGAACGATGGGCATCCAGGTATGAAATGCTGTAGGAAAATACTAGTTCCAGAGGAAATTGCATTATTAACCTTTTTTCAATTTCGTAGACGCGGTCACTTTAGTGGAAAAATTATTCACTGAAATACCAAAAAGGAAAACAATAAAAGAGAACAAAGGGGTGTTTGGTAAATTCAGTGTGATCACTCAGGAATCCATCGTGGACGAAGGATCCTCGCCTTTCTTTCCTTTTAAAAGAAACACATCCATATTGTCCTTTCCTTTGACGTATACCTGACCTCTTGGCTCGAATTCGTAACGTTCTGACAGTGCCTCCAGACAGTTAATGGGTAATTGTATTCTACTCGCAACTCCAGTAGAGTCCATACGTGACGCAATATTGACAGCATCGCCCCAAATATCATAATACAATTTCGTAGCACCAATAACACCCGCGGTAACGTCACCGTAATTGTAACCGATCCTGAGAATCAATTTAAAGCCTAACAGATCTCTGTTGAAATTATAGATCACCTTGTGCATCGCTACGGCAAAGTCCAGCAGCTGAAAGAGATGCGTGTACTCATGTTCACTTTGTTGTCTCACCTGGGGATTCAGTCCGCTAGCCGCCATGAAGGTACTGCCAATCGTTTTGATCTTCTCCACGTTCGCGAATTCTGACTTCTCCAGGAGTTCGTCGAAATCACCAATGAGCTCGTTAAGTACCCGCAGATACTCCTTTCCACCAAGATAAGACTCGTCATAGAGTTCATTGAAGTTCACGATACTAGCAAATATTATTCCCACGGATTTGTGATTTTGTGAATATTTTGCTGTTGTCTTCAATTGATCCGCTACGTACTTTGGTATGATATTGTGCAACAACCAGTCGGCTTGATTCTTCATTGATTGTACACATGCCTTGTCCCTTGCAGCTACTGCGTTTCCGTGAAAGCTTAGCCTGTAGCTTATCTCAAATTCACGATTTAGAAAGCATACGAGTAAAAGGAGAAGGACCATGTCCAGGAAAATCTCAGAATTGTATAACCTCTGGTTGTACCTTTTCTCTTTGTTTTGTAGATCCTTTTCCTTATCATATGTGGAATTAAGGCCATTCGACGTGAATTCCTGATCCAAATTACTCCTGTGAAATTCCATTTTGGAATTGATAGTAGATAATATCAATGACTTCTTCGAGATGTATCCTTTATCCTCCTCGTGATATTTTTGAGCAAAGGGTGTCGAGTTTAAATTAATAAGACTTATATTGGCCTTAGTCCCTGCTAGGGATACGTTGTTAGGTCCATGATGAGCCAGATTTGTTGGATTAACAATGCTACGCTCGTGATATACGTGAGTTGCCACAAGGCAAATGAAAACTATTCCGGTTAGGGTAACCAGTAAGTTCTTCATCCAGAAATTGAGCTGCGTGAAATTGCAAAAGTGTACCAGGCCAACGAATATCAAGTAACTGTAATAATACTCAAAATTATTGAGACTCGCATGGAGGCTGTGACAAGTGAAATTCATCAGGATGGAAATGATTGGGAGACCGACCAGTATTGCACCACAGAGATGCCAGGGATACCATCTGGAGCAGAATTTGAATATCTTCTGGGTAAAGCTGGCGTGAGTAGTATTGGGATTGACTAATTGTCTAACACAGAGAGATACAGCAAAGACCTGTACTACCGTGGCCAGGGTGCAAAAGATAATATAATACGTTGTCGGTTCGCACAGTAGCAAAAGTGAGGCCGTAATGGCGGAGTAAACCAGAGCCGAAATTAATATATCAAAATAAGTATTGAATCTAGATGTCGCCAGCGTTGGTGGATTGTCACCTATACCTTCACTGGCCTTATGTGCGTTCTCTCGATATTCCTGTTCCATTTCCTTGTTCTTGAAGAAGAGTGTTACACTGGACAGCGGTGGCTTCACGAAGTAGGATCGCTGAGACGTTACGTTATCCTGGACACATCTGATCAGCTGGAGATCAGACTGTTTTCGTAGCTTGTAAAAACAAGCACCAAAGGTATCCGTGACGACTGGTGGAAATGGATACGGTGGAATCGAGGAAGATGGTTCCGGAGCTGAGTTCAACGTGGAACTAGAGGTATAGTAACCGCTCACTCTGTGCGCTAGTAAATCACCTTGTGTCATTCCGTTCATGAGATAGAGCTGTGGAGATATGGTTTCATGTACCTGGTGAACTTTTAATAGATACTTTGATTCTGGTACCTGCTGTTGTATACTACTGCGCCTACTGTTGCTTCTAATTCCTGAATCCTTTCTGCTGCAGACTGAGGATGCGTGGCTCACAGGTTCCTGGTCAGGTAATAAAGGAATGGTGAGTACTGGATTCGGATCCATTTCTACACAGTTGTCAATGGGTACCTAGAAATTGATTATAGTCTATCAGGATAGTTTTATAGAAATTATGAATATTGTTAATGAATTTGGAAATTTAAAAGATTATTTACTCGGTCGTATCCATTACGTTCCTCGTGACGTATCACGGGTGTAGGTTCCTCCTTAATCTCAGGATGAACTACATCTGCATTCTCCCTTTCCAATGGTGTCATTTCTTCAGTAGTTCGCTGTCGTTGTAAATATCTCCATGCTTTGTTACGTAGCTTCTTTTTATTCTCATAACTCACTGTAGATGTGGGACTCTTATTTATATCTTCCTTCTGGTCCACCGTGTCCTCATCGTTCTCAGAGTCCAATATACTTGGTAAAGAATTTGCCTTGGTTTTGTAACTATTTAAATTGGTCACCATATGCAGATAATGAGGTCGCGGTTTTGCTTGATTGTTACAGGATGAAAGTCTGTGCCTCGGATGCAGTAAAGGAGAGATACTCGTTGGTCCAGTCACGTTCGTCATGAATTCCGTTACCAGATCCGACTTTCGACCCCGGATGAAATATGATTTCACTCCTGGAAGAAAGTTCAGTGGCGAATCTCAAGCTTGTACACTCTCACAGAATCCGGTGCCCTATGTCCTAGAGTTCACTTACCATTAACAGTTTCCCCATCTTCAGTGAGATATTGATCTCCCAAAAAGCTCAAGGTCTTCTCACTGAGATGCACGCGTCCAGGTTTCCCAGTACTCTCCAGCTTATTTGCTAGGGTAACGTCGTTCGACCAGACATCGAATTTGAATCTTTTGGTGCCCACGATACCGCAGAGTACCGTACCAGTGTGTACGCCCACTCTCATGTTGACACCCTCTCGTCTCTCGACGTCAAACTGTTTGATAGCTTCTATCATCGCTGCGAAGGAAGCGTACAGTGCGAGTGCGGTCCTCGAGGATCCCTCGAGGAACATCCTCGTGATAATACTGGATGTAAAGTAAACCTACCCAGTCCCATCTCGACGCAGCACTTGGCGTGATCCAGTCTTGGCTCTGGACAACCGCTGACACAGTAGTAGC
The DNA here is from genome assembly GCF_000341935.2 of Cephus cinctus. Taxonomy (NCBI): domain Eukaryota; kingdom Metazoa; phylum Arthropoda; class Insecta; order Hymenoptera; family Cephidae; genus Cephus; species Cephus cinctus. The sequence continues at coordinate 26,946 of NW_014333698.1, read as the reverse complement.
AGTCACCCAGGGTGGAGATCTTCTCACAACCGTGCTGAACGCAGAGATCATCGAATCTCTCGAAGAGGTCGTTCAGGATGCCAACCAGCTCCTCTGCAGTCTTATTGGAACTCATCCGCGTGAAACCAACGATATCGGCAAAGAGGATACTCACGTCCTCCATCGAGTGCATATTGAAAGGACGGAATAAGGATCTAATATCTGTATTGTTTGAAGGTATTGAACCTTTCTTCAAAGAGTCTTCTCTTTCACGTTCTCTTTCGCTCTCCTCCATTAACCAATCGGCAACCTTAGGCGGCATTACCGAGTGTATCATCTTTTCCTTGAGTTGCTTTTCCATTTCCAATTGGCGACGTACGAGTAGCGACTGTCCAACCTTCATAAAAGTTCCTCGCATCCTTACAAATGTCATTATCAGAATATGTACACCTATTAGGTGTATGCAGATCTGCATCAGGATCCTTATCGTCAGAGTAGTCGCGAAATCTACGTTCTCCGAATATCCACTTCCCGACACATTACCCTCCCAATTATTTAGAGTCCTTGTGAATTCATTCATCAGGGTTGAATTACTCGAAACTGTGCTTATTGTTGCATTTACAAGATCTGTAGTAAAACTAGGCTCTGTTGACGTCCAGTTCGAACCCAGAGATAATATACTTGGTGTAACACTTGAATAACCAAAGCCATTGCTCGTCGAATTATCAATAAAACTGTTGTTCGTTGGGTTGAATATTGCACTGGAGTTTAGGGTCGAAAAAATTTTCGAATCGGTCAAGCTCTCATTTAACTTAGCTAAAGCCGCGGGTACCTTAGCTGAAATATTAAAATATCCAGGTACACGAATACTCGACGTCTTCTCAGAATTTTCATACAGAAGAGCACCAGGATCCTCGCGCATAAATCTTTTAGTTATATTTCTTCCAACAGTCTGATTAATTGGAGCATTAGTCGGTAAGATAACTTCGTCGCCGTAACTAGATCGCTTTGTACCTTCCAATCCGTAGAGGTAGGCAGTTAGGAACTCGAAGACGAACGAGTATACTGTACAAATACCCACGCAAGCATAGAGTGGCATGGGTACTACTGTATATATAAGGAGTAGAATCTCAGAGCACAGTGCAAAGTGGCCCACTAGGGTCAATCCGTCAGAATATGGTGGTACCAATACAAGGAATAGTAAGGACAATAGGCAAAGCGTAAAAGCAACTATTAAGGATGTAAGAACCGCATAAGATCTGTAATAGTCTGTATGGGTCAAATAAAGCACCACAGATGCCATTGCACCTACTGTACTAAATATGGTGGCAATTGCTGGCCATGAGGAAGTGTCATTCTCAATACCAGATATAACAAAGTATGCCAGCCAAGACAGCGACACGAACAGTATGTACGTCAGAGCATACCTAGAAAGGTACGGAGTAAGCATAAAATATGAGACATTGCAAGGATTGCATAGTCATTTCACTGTACCTGAATCTCAATCTGATTTGTGGAAAGGCACTTCTTCTAAATTGTTCCTCTAAGATTTCAGAGTCAAATTTAGGGTTCCACCAAGATCTTGAAGCAGCCCTTTCGAATGGCACAGGTAATCCAATGCCACAACAACCTAATCCTTGGCCACTATGTGCCAAGTATGTTTGTATGTATGGTGTAAGCGATATTTGAATCTCATCCCTGTCATCCTCTGCATCATCCTTCGCACGAGTGAAACTCACAGAGGAGCCTCTCTTGCGGCTCAATGGTGGAGTCATCACAATTAATTAACACTGCTGTAAACCAGAGTAAGGACAACCAATAATGTTTATAGGATATTTGCAAGCGTCAGTGGGGGCGTGAAATGAACAAACAAACCTGACTGACAGACAGATTATCTAGCCTTCTCTTCAAATCATATTCCAAAAACCTTTCTCACGCCTCTTCTAACAATTTCATCTGGAGTCAGTGACAGCTAATACTCCATCACTAAACATACCGTTCAATCAAAGGCGTAATCGCCACAAAATTCTCAAAATCATCGTCCACAGTCTCCTCCTAGCAGCCATCGGAGGTTTCCTCGATGAGTGATCAACGAGTAGGAATTCTCACCATCCTCTGGCACTTGGTACAAGATCCGGCCGTGCTACCCGGAGTAAACAGTCCCACAGACTACGGACAATACGTACGTACTAGCGCCGTCCGATAATAGACTAGCCTGGAGGTATACGAGTATGCAGTCCTGATAAGAACGAAGGAAAATACCTGGCCCGTCCAATCAGCGGACGACCATCTTGGATAGACCGACTAACTGACGACGATGACGATGACAGCGCCCAGTCTAATAAGTTTCCCACTCGGCAAAGGATCATCCTGAGTATGATTATCAACTTTAGATCATTTTGATACTTCCCTCTCTAAGAGATCAGTCAATCTGAGTCAGTCGTCTTAAAATACAGAAACGCGAACCAAGTACATAGGAAAGTAAGAGGATCTAACTATTATTTTAAATACTAAGCGGATATGCTGTATGGGCAGGAAATAGGTATTTGAAATTCAAGTATACTTCTTACTGACATTTTCTCTGTTTATTCTGTTCATTGAATATGTCTTTAATACACATGTTTAATGAGAGATCGATGCTATCGGTGGATCCTGCCATTTGAATTCCTCCTGATACGTAACGTATATCACCCAGTAGCAAACGTTTAAAAATCCAAAAGATGCTGGAAATACGATACGTGCTACTCGATCTATATAAGAAACACTGTTCACGTGTCTCTCAATACGTTCTCCATGCTTTCTATAACCGCCAGCAGCTTCTCTTTGTCTGCGTCTCCTGTTAGGACATAATTTAAACAACTGACAAGTAACGTTCATATTCGATAGTGCATATAATTATTTTCCTTGATGTTTAAGCGTCTATTTATATACATTATCATCTCTAATATGCATAGTCATACCGAAAGGCGTCGTCACCGACTAAGCAGTACAGAAATTGTCGCCACTTGGGTAAACGTAATTCAGTTTGAGTTTGTCTTTCAACGGTACCAGGTTTACTTGTCGTCGTGGAAGTTGAGCGACGAGAGCCTAAACTGTACAGCCCAGGATCTTGCTGTGTGGAAAAGAAATTTTTCAATTAAGAAATTAATGTTTCTCCTTTTTTTTCATATGTACGCACACTGAAAATCTGGCAAATGATTGAGTTCCTCCTTCTGGAAGTAGTACCGGATGTAAGATAGTCACTTTGAGGACTTCTGGCATCAAAGGATGATTCAAAAACCTGCCCATATTCATCCTCGGCTATTTCCTCCACGTCTTCCCATTCTTCGTCGTCAATAGGAATCTCGCCACTCCCAACCTATCGGTAATGATAAAATACTTGCCGTTCCACAGTCCGGTTAATAATATTTCACAATGGACTTTTATAGAATACCTTAGTGAAATAATGCACGCCAGCAAATTCCAAAAGGGTCGCTATGCAGTATCCGAAGCTCATTAAAAGAAACCAATCTAAAGCTGTTGCATATCTGACCTTAGGTAGGTCAGTTCTTGAATCCAGACTTATAGTCGATAGCGTCAGTACCGTGGTTATACCTTTGGAGAGTATATTTAGGACAAAGAGTCATTAAAATTATTATTCATTTCCTGTCGTGCTTTTTATACGTAGAATGATATTGCTGCTACTTGCCAAGACCAACTCTGTCGCTAGTGGCTTCACGATGAATCCAAAAGGACACCCAGCTGAGTACAACTATCAGAACACACGGCACGTATACCTGAACATAAAGATAAAGATTCTTACCAGAGTCTATATATACTATAAGTGTTTGTATAGTCTTATAATATTGTTTTACTTGTATCAGAAAGTAGCCCGTGTGTCTCTGGAGATTGAACGATACTTGAAGAACAGAAAATTCTCCTTCCCGTCTAGCAAATGTTAAGTTTCTGTATGGTGAACCCATGAGGTCAAATTGCGATAGCGCCATTCCTGATACAAAATTCACCGAGGAGCCTTCCTGCCATTCGTATATCAGTTGACCGGATGTATAAGCGTCTGAGAAGTATTAATAAAAATAAGACATTCGGTCGTATAAATAAATATTGTTTTTTTTTTATATATATATAGAGTTATCTGGGACTGAACATTTAGTTACTCACAGCTTCCTAAGATAAGCGGACAGGATTGACGATCCATGGGGAAGTTTCTGAGCTCCATAGGACACTTGGCCTTTATGGTGAGTCTGCTTTGTAACATGTACTTCTTGAAGATCAGATTAAAATGGATTGTCGATGGGTTTATTAATTAATAAAAAATTAATCGGATAGGTGAGAGACTGGTGATGCTATTAATGAGACTGATGAACGCACCTCATGGAGTAAAGAATATCGCCATCCTGTGATATTCGCAGTAATTTGTTTGGCACGGTTATGGTATGCACATAGCTGTGCTTACCATTGTAAAAGTATGTATCAGGTCTCCAAATTCTCTCCAACATTTTAATGCTCAAGCTGAGGGACTTAATAGGGCCCAAAAAACTGAGACGGGAGTCCCGCCAATATTGTCGAAAGTAACAGTCCATAGAATAGTCCTAAAACCATTGTCTTTTATAATTCTCAAAGATAAACTAAATAATACAAAGGGCATAGAACTCACCATGTCCAATTCAGAAATAGGACCCATACTCCTGATTAAAATATTAGTTTTAACCACCGTGGGTGTACCTAAGTGTTTTATAGAAAAATTGAGAATTACGTAATCCCTGTGTGAGATTATACAAAAAAAAAAATCATAACAATTTTGTAACCATCAATCCCCTTAATCCCCAGCTAACTACTTTCAGCCCTCGGTTCCAATGGAAAATCCCTCTATCATCCCCGACTTTCATTGAAAAACCATTAAGCTTTTATTCGTTGGAATGCCATTTTAATTCATATCATCCTGCAGTGAGCTGGACAATATCACTAACGCATCAGCGAGCCAGAAATGTCAGGATTAGGTGGGGATTATTCTCTATAGAAAAAAAACTACCCCCTTAGTGTCATACCCTTGACGTGAGTAGGAAGCTGACTGTTTTCATAGTTCATCAGTAAATTCTCCAGAACCATTGTGATGTTCTTGGAGACGACATCATTCACGGTAGCTCTTCTATTTCTGACTGGAATACCAGTTGTCCTGGTCGATGATATTATCCTTGTTGGTCTCTTTTCAGGGTTGTGCTCGTATCGCCTAGCCAGGATGGAGGTGGAAGTCAAACCGAATACGAAGAACCTGCGTTAAAGAAAATCCTAAAGCTATGCAAAGCACGTTGCATCGCCAGCAGGCTCTGTGTTTCACCACCGTCGTCACCCACATTCTCTGCTGTCCCTTGGCATACATAGGATGCTTGCGAACTACCCTACATCATCCCTACATAATGCTCACTCAAGTAAGAGGATAACAAGAGAATAATATCATTTTTCTATCTAGTATAATTGTACTTGTATATATATTTTTAAAAGGCAGTCTGGATCAGAAATTATCATTACTAAGATTATACTCTGATAAATAAGAAATAGAAAGTTGGCTGGTATAAATACCTATCATTATGAATGATAATGTTACCTGACAGAAATATTTATCCAGTGGATAACTTCCTGTGGAAGTTAATACATATGAAAATGAAAGCCATTCTGGTATAAGGGAGTTTTAGTTAGACCATTGGCAAGTGAGTAGAAATGCAAGGGTTTGTCTTCTGGGATTGTAACCGTCGGGGGGGAGGGGCAGATGGTTATAAGTGGTGAATGCATGAGGGTGAGTCGGGAAAGAGAGTCCTCGTGATCCGCTGAGGCAGCAGCGCACACCGCGAAAAGGGCCCGCGTCATGACTTCAAGTGAACCTCGTTACATTTTATCATTATTGATTTACACTTTTAGTATATTATTATATCATAATACTCTATTTTGCACTGTAGATCTCATTCGGTCGATTTAACTCTATCAGATCTCTTTTTCTCTATATCTTTACCTTAATCATTTCCCTGGTGTATTTTAAATCCTAATAGGACGTCTGGGTGGACTTGAATGTCTCGGATGTTAGTCGTAGATTGGTGCGTTAACGAAAAGAAAAAGTCTACATGGTTCCTCACTTTCCATTTGTGGATCCCAAGCATTACGTCCAGAACGTGTTCGAGGACAGTCACGTATCTTACACTTGGAGTACGATTTCTCACCCTTTAAGGAAGCCCATAGCTGGGAGAAGGATCAAACGTCGTAAGGGATCTTTATACATTTTTGTTGGTTTTTATTTCTTCTTTTTTATTTCCTATACATTTTTTAGGCCTTTATATACCCTTTTAGATTTAAAGGTGAATCAACTCTTTTATTGCTATGGGCGCGTATATCTGTCCGGCATGCTTTTAAATCTCAAGAGCTCCACAGTCAACGGGTTAACAAGGTTCCTTGGTAATTTTCAAATTCTACTTCTTCCAGTTTTATACAATTTTTGTGTAATTCTATCATTTTGTTTATTTCTTTTTTTAGGCAAATTAGAGAAGATAATACAACATTCTTAACGAACTTTTGCAATGCGGAATGGGCAATCAATATGGTGCAAATAATTCTATGTTAATGTGGAACTTCGACAAAGGCTCAGAGTAGTTTTTGTTCGTTTGCAGCTTTGCAATTAGTGGAACGAGTGAATGTTTAATCAGTACACACAAATATCCTGCACCGCGTTGGATAAATAAAAATAGAAATAGAACTGAAAACAGTGTGAGATACGGTGAATAGTCAGTAGTACGGCAGATGATGGAAGTTTTACGGGTCACGGATTTATTTTGCAGTTCGTAATTATCGGTGAAAAGAAAAAAAAAATACAAATTTCAATCAAAACTTTTTCACAATATTTTTTGAAAGTTAAGGAATTATTCTCAAAATTTGTTGACTGTTACTTAAACTCTTATAAAGTTATTTCGAACTCACGTTAAGCGCCAGATTGATTTCATCTTCTCTCTTGATTCCACCAAAGAGAATTTAACGTTACTTTATTGAAAGTGATTGCTTGTAAAGACACCCCAATTCTATAAGTTTCAATAGTAACAGAGGGTAGTTCTCTTCTACAGTTTAGCGGCACGTCTCGCGTGGAACATCGGACAGACCGCGTGGCTCTCTTGATCCCCTGGTAAAATTCAGCCCCATTGGACGCGCAAACTCGTGGAATCACCCCCGACTGCATCCTGCGTATTCGGCGGCAATCCTCCCTCAGTATATAGAAAGGGATTGAAACTTTGTGGTTTAGCGGGAAGAATAGGCCTGACGAGGTATGCATCTATCTAGACTAGCGCCTTTTCAAAAAGCAAGATTAGGGCTTAACGATGGGAGTTGTTTGTGCCTTAAGTATCTACCCCGTTGAATTGCGTTGCAGGGGAAGAATTATAAATTCGCAAAAGAACATATAACTATTGAAGTAAATATTTAGAAACGGTATGCAATGCGCTATGAAATTGTTATTGATATACTACACATAAACTGGGCTAGTAATACTCAAGCTTTATTCATAATCATAGGGGATGAATATTTTGTGAGACATTTCAAAGGATCTCATCCAGATGGAGTCTCGCATCGGAGAACATTCAGGGTTGACGACATGCGCAGATAGAGCAACCCCTACGAGAGGATTGCTCTTGATTCGCGAAGGGGATGCTGTTCGCTCGAGCGACGCTTGTTTCATCCTCAAATATTTCCATCATCGGTCCATACGAGAAATAGGAATATCTTGAGCAACCCTGTGCTGATCTCTAATCTGTGTATCATTATCTTCATTACAGATAGCATACAGAATATCCTTAAAGGATATTGTACACAACACAGTGTCAAGTGTCCTAGTGGCCTAGTGTTGTTTGGAGGATTTCTATAATGTCATCAAAAATGACCACTAGTAAGGATTTATATCACAAGGATCAAGATCGATCATTGAGGCATATCATACAGCTGGATCACTATAGATTCTTAATATAAGAAATCACGGTAAACATCTTTGGAATAGAAAGTTGACACGTGCGACTGCGTGTCAGAATTGTTGTAATAGCAACGCACATTTCACCAGGTGGTGCAAGGATTTTAAGTGCTGTTAGAAAGAGTGAAGTGGGATAGAGAAAAGGAAAATTAAAAAAAAATTAAGAAGCAATACAGTCATGAAGATTTTTAATGCGCGTCGTACTCAGCTTAAGAAGTCAGGAATCTTAAGAGAACAATGACACTTTTTACCACAATCTACTTTCGGTATCCCTCGGGGATACAGGGTCCTTCCTGCCTGAAGAGGATTGTCCATCCAGTGAGTTTCTTTTTCATGTGCTGACGAGAAGTGCCAGTCACCCGGGGATTCTCAGGATGTCGTCACGAGAAGTCCTGGCTATGTGTTTTATCCTCTTACTGGGTCAACGGATCGCCTGGTAAGAGATCCTTTCTTTTTATTTGAACTACTTATTTCTTTTCTACGTTTCACATACTTTTCTTACCGATCTATCTGCTATGATTTGTAATCCAGATGAGCATTCCGCAGACTATGGTACCTGCTATGATACTAACCACTATGTAATACCATAGAATAGTATTGATAGGGTAAAAACAAGGAACCAGTGACATTCTTCTTATATCCTGATAGTATTATCGTAATAGATTATTCACCAGGAGACAGATTGCGATAGTTAATGTAATTATTCCCAGGGACCACGCAAGATCAAGTCCCGACGGTGTTAGATCGTTGCATTCCATCCTTTAGAAATTTAGTTGAGTATCCATTAAAAGTAGTTGTTGATTAAACTATAAGTATTCTTTCATATTTGATAGGATTTTGACAGGTTTACTGTAAAGACTATTTATTTACTATATGATAGTCATTTATTCTCATTGATACAAGATTATACATATATTGTTTTCAAAATGAATATACTGTGTACACGAGTTTTGACTAAACTGTAAAAAAGTTATTAATTATTTTCAAAAATTAACATAACCTCATAGTGAAAAATTATTGTTATTTACATTTCACAGGGCTGTCGTCCAGGGCAATACTGGAATGTCAGACAGATTGGAGAACGTGACACAGACAATTTCAAGAATTCTTGAAGGATACGACATTCGCTTAAGGCCAAATTTCGGAGGTGAGTTTATTGCCGTTGTACTCCAAAATATATATAGTTGGAGTTTATACAAGGAGAAGCATCGTCAAGGAACATGTATTTAAAATCGTTGAAGACATTACTTCGTGTCTCAAGGATACTTCTTTGTCCCGGAGTAATAAAGATATCAAGTGGTCGTTACTTTTAACAAGATGATTTCCTTTAAATTGGTATCAGTTTACATGGCTCGCTACATCTTGTATCTCAATTCCACCCCAATTTTCGTGTTGCGCTATTTTCTGTCTCCGTAAAATTTACGGCATTGTATATAGTTTCTGTTCTCATCTTATTGTTCCACAGTATCCCAGATAAATTGCAGGTAGAATTACAAATTGTACGTTCTCACCAATCACGACGTACTTAGTCATCCAATTCAACTGTACCGATCAGATTTTGCAGTTGTATAATATAATCGATTCGTTATCGCAATTAAAATGATAATTTGTTACACTTCAGCTGTATAATACTATATGATACAGCAGTAATCCATCCGATAATCCACCACCCATTCACCACCCTCCAAAAAGCTGGCAACCTGTATCATCCGTGTCCATTTTTTTTCTCTTTTCTCCTATATCCTCCGTTCTGCTCATTTCATCGATGGATGCTTCGGTTTTACAAATGGAGGAGTGGTATCCCGAGAATGAAATTTTCCACGCCACTCGAGTCGACGCGATTATTAGCGTTTTTTAATTGAACGGCTCGATGACTGGAAATAACGCGTTCTCCGTTACGTCCTGAAAATCCATCCAACTTTAATACGAATTTTTTTAGTTTTTCACTTTTTCAGTTGGTCCATCCTACTTCCAGCATTCACTTTCTTCAGCACGATTAACTGGGTTATCTATTTCCAGGCGAACCACTTCTAGTCGGTATGGATCTGACCATCGCAAGTTTCGACGCCATCTCCGAGGTGAACATGGTGAGTAGAGTAAGAAAAGAGTTTCTTAATACTTGTCCATATTTCCGTATTGGATCAATAGAAGGAAAGAATTTCACATCCGGTCGTATTCATATATTACACAATTTCAATTCCACCTTCCATATTGTAACATCCCTCGCTTCTGAATTTCCTATTTAAGATAGTGATATCATGTTGGCCCGTAGGGAAGGAAAAAAAATAAAATAAATCCACGATGCCTTTTTGAGGATGATCTTTCAACATCCCTAATGTTCCGCCCGGACGAGTCCCATGATATATGCCTGATGGATCAATGCATTGCAGGACTATACAATAACCATGTACCTTAATCAATACTGGAAGGACGAGAGGCTGGCTTTCTCTCACGAGGAAGAGGTACTGACGCTGAGTGGTGATTTTGCAGAGAAGATCTGGGTGCCGGACACCTTCTTCGCCAACGACAAGAACAGGTTAGTCAAATTCTTGGATGTCCTCATCAAAGGAAATCGATCCATAACATCGCACTGACAGCTTATCAGTGTATGTATGTGGGTTAAAAGCGGCTCATGCAAAATAGTTCTCTTTAAGCGAGAGTCCTCGGCACTCTGACCTCGTTTCTTTGGACTCTTGCACTACGTATGCTCTCTCTTACAGTTTTATAGTAAAATTTTTCCACCGTTTACCATGACTGATGTTAAATTTAATTGTTACAGCTTCCTACACGACGTCACTGAACGCAACAAACTGGTTAGACTGTCTGGGGATGGCTCGGTCACCTACGGGATGAGGTTCACCACGACTCTGGCCTGTATGATGGATCTACATTATTATCCTTTGGATTCACAGAACTGTACAGTCGAGATAGAGAGCTGTGTGTATTCGCCATTATCTAATAAGTAGTTGGAATGATTGCACGTCATTGGCACATATGTACTATCTTATTTCCAGATGGATATACGGTGCTGGACGTTGTCATGTACTGGAAGGAGACTCCTGTTCGTGGTGTCGAGGAAGCTGAACTACCTCAATTTACGATTATCGGTTACGAGACCAATGATCGAAAGGAGACACTAGCTACTGGTATCTACCAGAGGCTCTCGCTAAGCTTCAAGCTTCAGAGGAATATAGGATACTTTGTCTTCCAGACTTATCTGCCTAGTATCCTAATCGTTATGCTGAGCTGGGTCAGCTTTTGGATCAATCACGAAGCTACCAGCGCGAGAGTTGCTTTGGGTATATAATTATTATATAAAAACATCAAATAACATATCAATAACATTGAGAAAGTTTTATATTGAGATATCATACTTTTTTGCCTTTCTTTTTTATTATTAGGTATTACGACTGTACTAACGATGACGACGATATCGACCGGTGTCAGGAGTTCGCTGCCACGGATCAGCTATGTCAAGGCCATAGATATTTATTTGGTGATGTGTTTCGTATTTGTGTTCGCTGCTCTTCTCGAGTATGCCGCAGTGAATTATACGTACTGGGGTGCCAGGGCCAAGAAGAAGAGCAAGAAAAAGGAGACGACCGAAGAGAAGCGGACTTTGTCTCTCAAAACGGGTGAGATTATTTTACTTTAATTGTTTTGTTGATTTACCTTATTTATTAATCGTCTGGCATTTTTTTTTTGCAAATACGAAATCTTATCAGGAAGCAAAGCAACCGTCTCGCCATTCGCCGGCGGTCCGACGGACGCAGATATTATAGAATTACAAGATCTGAGAATGTCACCGCTGCCAAGTATCAGGAATAGGTCGGGGCTGGTGAATGCCACTACGATACCAGGAGTAGGAAGGGAACATGACCCCGTCAAATTTCCACCAAGTTTTCGAATCTCCAGAGCGGCTGGGTACAATACACATGGTAGAAATAGCGGTCTGCGTTACAGAGGAATGAAGCAGCAAAAACCGAAGGTAATCAACAACGGGATTGATAAAAGAATTCGAATAATTTAACTGTATACTAATCATTATTGATATTCGTACAGGTTTTACATGCTCTACGTCGTGGAGCATCCGTCCTGAGAGCTTCGATGCCAAAGATCAAGGACGTTAATATCATAGACAAATATTCAAGGATTATCTTCCCCGTGAGTTTTATGCTCTTTAACGCCGTCTATTGGATCTTCTATGTTCTTTGAATCTGTAAGCCTCTCGCCTTCGGGAGGGACCAAACGATCATGATTCTGCAGTTCCTTACAATAGGATCTCTGATCGTGTTGCCCGTGGCTATAATCTTATACCACCCAGCCATTAATTTTGCATCGTGGCTGCGAATCGGCGCGACGGTATATGTATCGCAAGGCGGACATGTATATTTGCATACAAATAATTGTATCATCAAGAGATTTTCGCGTAACGTATAGATCTTACTTAATGTTAGATCTAGGATTAAAAATCAAATTTAAATAGAAGATCTAGGATTAAGAATCTAGCTCTAAAAGTAGACCTAAGACGATGACGACAAGGACAATATGTTCCTAAGTAATTCTGGCCAGTTATCGGCTAAGATTGTTTATTTTCTGTGCAACTTTTAAAAAATTCTAATATTTTAGCCGCACGAAATATCCCGTTGCGTGATGCGTCTTGATTTAGCATAATAGAAGCTGCATGGATAAAAAATTAATTGCGCTAATTTTGAGACACTACAGATCTAATGCCAGAAAGAGTACTTGAAGTCCTCGACGCTTCCTATGTAGGAAGGAACCAAAAATATAAAAGCCCTCGAAAATGGCGATTCGAAAATAAGGATGACTAAATAAATATCATCAACATGATTCACAATAATGAGACATATGGTGCAATATACGAAATATCTTTTATCAATTATATACTATCCAGGGAACTGTATTAATATTAAAATGCTAAAGGAGTCGATGTGTATTGCAAGTAAAATATTAGGTAGATACCAAAGAGTATTAAAAAAAGAAATCATCGAAGTTTCGTCAAGTTATTGATGATTACTTTTAAAAGATCTTGTTGTCGAGCTTATACATAAAAATATATTTATGTAAATTCAAAGTCCATTCGGAATGGACTTTGGGACAACAGCAAAGAGAAAACATTTCTTTTAAATGATCGAGCGTACAAACGATCGGCATTAAATTTGCGGAACACTGCCTTAAATAATTAAAGTCAAAAGAGACAGGGAAAAGCAACAAGATTAGAGGAAAAGAGAAAGAATAAGTTATATGAGCAAAATAATGAAGAATCGTTTGATCGTTCGCATAATCGTTGACATTGGTCGTTGATCCTTTTAAGGATTATCGGATTGGCTGGTACATGATATTGAATCTTGTCTTTCTTTTTCAATAATAAATGAAAGACCTATTATCATCGGATAATTAAAGAGCCTGATTGCTCTCTTTTTCTCCCTCTTTCAATCCTCCCATCCTTTCACCGGCCACATGGCGAAACGTGACCGAGACGCAGTTAGAAGCCGTCAGAACTGCGGGTGTTAAAGGTCTCAGAAATTACTCATTACCTCCCACTCATTCTTGCTCTGTACCTCCGTCACCATTTACATATTATTATTTGACGCTCCGTATTCTTGTTGTTTGAATACTTTTCATTTGTGCTCATTCCATGTGTTCTCCCGCATAACCTTATCGAATTCTCTGTCACTGACAAACGTCAAGCGTCTTTTTTAACTGCTCAGTTGAGTTTTCACATTCTTCCCTTTCACTACTCTATATTGCTTTCTACCTGTAGTACCTCGACGATGAATTGTATATTTTTGTAGTATAGTGTGTAACACGTACGGTTTGATTCTCCTGACTGTGTGGTATTATCAGGTGTTTGTTTCTTTACGTATTTCGAACGAATTTCATCAGTGTCATTCTACATAGAATGAGTAAAGAAGTAATCCAGGATGTTGCATGTATGACAACAACGGTGCGTTTTTAGTTTTCATATATTAATATTCATTGATGAGTTATTGTCGGATATGACTATATTATTGCTCCTGGAATATTCCAAAGAAAATATTTGCTCAAGGTTGTCAGAGTTATTTTAGTTTGCTCTATCATATCATCTGCAGTTTAAGAAGAGATCATCCTTGTGCTGTTCTGCATTATAAACAGAGGCCTAATTAAACACAGTATAATTAGTGCAATCATAAATGTATTGACCATACTTAAAAAAAAAACGATAGGATAATAATATATGTATAACTTATCAGCATTGCAAATTATTTTGTTTTAAACACTTGTGATTTCATATTGGTAATTGCAGCCTGAATTGATAGTGGCTCATGGTTATACCGCTGAGGTACACCGTGTTTGGACTGAAGATGGATATTGCTTGGAAATGCACCGAATACCCCATAGGAGTTCTAGCAATCCTGTCTCAAATGAATATTTGCAAAACTCCATGGAGACATTATCAGATACTATCAGACAAAAGCCATCCCTTTCCAGTGGAATGTCAAAACCACCAGTGCTAGTGCATCACGGTCTCTTATCTAGTTCAGCAGATTGGGTTCTTCTTGGTCCAGAAAAAGCCTTTGGTAAATCAAATAAATAAAAGCATGATACAGTCAGCCATAACTGGAAAAACTTAATGATGTTGTAATCTTCTCGAATCAATGCAGTACAAAGTCCATGTGGGCTCTTGCCTGTTGATTGTTTTCATTCCATACATACTGTTTTATTATATTATTGCAGCATACGCACTTTGTGACAGTGGTTTCGACGTTTGGCTAGCAAATGCACGGGGTAATGCATATTCACAACACCATAAACAATACACTGTTAATGATAAAGAATTCTGGGATTTCAGGTAAACTTCAATGTGAGTTAACACATACATGTTATTTCGCAGTTCTCATATTCTTAATGTAATAATCATTGCAGTTGGCACGAGATTGGATATTATGACGTACCAGCTATGATAGATTATATCTTGGAAACTACAGGACATAATAGCCTTTATTACGTAGGATACAGTCAGGGTACAACTGCATTCTACGTAATGGCAAGTGAGCGCCCTGAGTATAACGCGAAGGTCAAGGCAATGATAAGTATGGCACCAGTAGCTTTTCTTGCAAATCAACGCAGTCCTTTTCTTAAATGCGTTGTTCCATTCCACGCGCTGATGAAGGTATGACGTTATTGTATTTGTATTTTTATGATTAAATTTTTTCTCTTTATCAATTCTACTCTAATTCTTACATTACAGTGGCCTTGTGTCACATTCAATTTGTATACTATTGACATTTTACAGTGGGGCTCTCTGTTTTGCAACATGCACCGATGGTTTCAACGCAGCAAATTGCAAACCAAGACGCTTTCCGGGAACGTTCCAAGTATGCTGGCAAAGACCATATGTATTTCCTGTTTAAATCTTGTGGCTGGATTCGGCAGTAATCAATTGCAAGACTCAATGCTTCCATTAATATTTGAGCACTTTCCAGCGGGATCCTCTGTAAGGCAGATTATTCACTACAGCCAAAGTATTATGTCAGGTAAATCTAAGAATCTTCCAATTTCTAAAAATAAAGATACTAACAGTACATAATGAATGTTATATCTAAAAATATTGTTGTGTTTCCAGGTACTTTTCGACAATATGATTACGGTGTGACAAAAAATCTCAAGTTGTATGGGTCAATGCACCCACCCAATTACAATCTCGAGAAAGTAAAGGTTCCAGTAAGCATCTTCTACAGTGAGAACGACTTTCTCACTGATCCAAACGTAAGCCGACTATAATAATCAAGCGTAAAATTACTTCCTTGGAACCATCTCGAACGATCTTTCATTTCAGGACGTGCAAACGCTTGCAGACAAACTGCCAAACGTAATTGCAAAGCACAAGATAGAATACAGAAAGTTTAATCACATTGATTATCTATGGGGTGCGGACGCCAAGACTCTCGTATACAATAACGTAGTTAAAATGCTGAAGCGTATGTAACATTAATCATTAACAAAACTAAAAGGAAAGTGTTGCTAACGAAGAAGGACACTATTTCTTTAATGATGCATTCGATAATACTTTGTCATTGTCTACCAAGTGGGTATCCTCGATACTAAACGTTAGTTAGTCATTGCTACAAAAAGTTTTTATAATTATAAAGCCTGTAAATAAAGCTGCGATATTTATTAAGAAATCATGAAAAAAGCAGTGCACCAGTTATCTACCCAGCCGGATAACATATCTGACCCGTTTCTACATTAGGATCGTCATTCAAATTTAATTAAGAAATTCTCCGCAAGGGGCGCTGCTCCGTTACGCGATGTCAGCCGCAAGATTGCTCAGTATCAATTTGATAGCGAAGGAGGATGTGTGTGTGTTCCTTGTATCACAGCTGGCGACTGTGAATAGTTTCAAGATAAATTTATACGATAGTGCTCCGAGCAGCTCCAACGTATATTGGAATCTGGACACATCTCATTCGAGAACAACAAACTTCTTCAACTTCTTAATATCATCCGACTGTAAACAGGGTACGTAAGCATCACAGAATCCCCTTCCAGTGTCGTTCCTGTAATACCCATGGACCATTCGATCGATACTCTCTGGATGACTCGATACACTTCGGATTGGGGTCGAGGTTCTTTTAATTTGGAAATTGCAAAGGCGTAACATACATTCCAAGAGTTGACACCAAATCCCAATGTAAGACTCTCATGCATTCAAAATTTATTAGTGCATCCAGCATTCTGTACATCTATATTTGTATGCTCCCCAGAAGGAATGTCAATCCCACTTAACGTATACTGAGCTTATTATATTTTTCGTGGCGACTTACGCAAGAATCCGCCCTCACTCTATTATATATTTCTCAAGGATATACAATTTTACTGCATGTATGCCAAGAGACAGTGGAACTATACGAAATAGTTAGCATATCTCCTCTGGGATTGTTTCATCATTCCCGCTAGAAGGTCTACGATGCGTGTAGTATACACCAATATCAATAGAACAAAGGCAAAGCTAACAAAGTGAGGACCGGAAGACTTGAATGTGAAACATTACAAATGAAAAATCACGCGTCAGCGTCTATGGAAAAAAAGGAAACTACTTCGTGCAGCAGGAAGCGTGCCTCTCATTAATTTGATTTCAATGTTAAATTGAATCACGGGCCTTCATTTCGCTAACACGTGTAAAGTCGGACATCAGTTTTCCACACCTGTGGCTGAATGTACTACGTCGGTACGTGCGAATGAGTTGAGACCCAGTCTTTGAGATCTACAGGTAGAAACAGCTTTCACTACGTGATATGGCTACAGGGAGAAATCGGTCGTGTGTACGTTTTCCCAGTCGAGCGATAATCAGTCAGAAAAATAAATACATGTCCCATGATGCATTTAATCAATGGATTTTGTATATCAAAATAATCACGTAGTTAGGAACAATAACAATGGAGTTTGACAGCTGATCAATATAAAAGATGATTCATTATCAGCTGATATTAATCTGGATTTTCATTCAATAGGTGAAACAATGCTTTTATTTTTCTCAAATATTGTTCATTGTTTGAAATAATCGGCTTATATATAATATATATAGATATATATTTTATGTGCTCTGATTATAGTAAATGTATAGTGAGAAACTGACACCGTTAGTCGGAGCGCTCTACTTGACAGCAACTCGAAGATTTCCTCTACTGCCTTTCTAAAAGTCGAATGCCATGGCGATGCTCTTTGCAATTCGTGGGAAGAACAGACGCCCGTTGCTCCAGAGAGTGTAGTAGAGAGTCTGGAGAAGGAGAGTCACTAAGAGATTGGCAATAAATATGTAAAAGGAGAAGGAGAGAGGGAGAGTGAGAGGAATGGAGAATTCGCAGTTACTCGAACTACGCATTTGAAAGTCAGGGCCGGTGGCTCACCCGACAAGAATCGAATTCCATGAGCGACCTGATGGAACTTCGTATCCACTATGTTTCTCTCTTTCCCTCTTTCCCTATCAGTCAAACTCGCTATCTCGCACTGCACGATATACTACGGGAAATCACGAAACCGGTGGGACGAGTTCCCATGCCAGGAACGTCACATCCCGTACTCCAGGCTATTAAACCGGAGTCCTACGTCCGTGGGACCATATGGAGAGGAGCTTCATGCACGACGTACTTATTTTGCAATAATGTGAGGTCAGAGTTCATACAATGTGTTACCCTTACTCTGACAGTCGTGTTCATCGATCTCAGCCCCTAAGTTGACCTTTGCTAGGGGCAACGATTCCGAGACAAAAATAAACCTCTGCGTCACCAACCCCCCTGGACTTCCACCGTAACTGCTATGGAAAGAATTTTTACTCTTCTTGCTGAAACTGTACCGTGTAAAAAATTCGTTCATCTAAACGCAAACGATTGGATCAGAGTCAGCATACGAATTGTTAACTGAATTCATGCATTTTGTACTCGTAGGTGCATCGAGAATAAGAAAGGGTTAACTGTGGAATTCATCGTGCCTTACGCAGTCACGTCACGGACCAGAACGTGACGGTATGCATGATATGATGCATGTATTAAAAATAAAAAATATTAATCTTTTTCTTCCTTCTTTTAGAGTCATTAAAGCACTCTTCTCTAATTCTACAATAATCTCCCTGCTGTCCAGCCACAATATACGTGCATAGAAATGCACCGTGAAGAGGCACGATAAAAGCTAAGTAGAGGACTGAATAGGTGGATTCCTTGCGTATGCCCGTACTTATACTCAAAGGAGATTGTACTTTCGTCCCTTCGACAGTGAGATTCTAGCACGATTGAACATTCAAGAGATGCCGATCAGAAAGAGAGAACAGAGAAAGAGAGAGAGTACCCGATAGAACCCCACGTAATACTATCTCCGTGTATTCAGGATACACACGCATGTCTTCATTCCTTTATGTCAGAAAGACGGAGTGGGAGAGAGAGAGAGGTCTCAGGCTCAAGAAAGAGCGAGAGAGAGGGGAGGGCAAGAGATAGTGGGAGAACTGTATACACGAACCATCGTGAATCTCCAGTCGAAAGGACCCGATCAGTACACTCGTCGGTGCCTCGAGCGATTCTTCAAATTGTTGTTTGCAGTTGTGTAATGTGTACAAAGACTTTAATATATCTTTATCAGAACTTTTAATTAATTTTAAAATTCGACAAGTTTATAAAACCTAATCAAAGGACAATTTTGAAGACCTCGTGAATACTCGACTGCGTCAAACACATCAGGTATACTATATATATACATGTAAATATCAAGAATGCTCTCGAGATATCATATCCATATTACAATTGAATAATAATGTATTCTGTTATCACGTCACGCTTTATAATTAGTTTTAGCTAACGAGCATATGGATTAACATTATATTCTTTTCTTCGATACGAAATTATGTATCTTCGTAAGAAAATCATTGTAACCAGAAGAATGAAGAAAGATCATGGAACGATCCAAGGCATTTTGAATCCACGTACTGTACTGTAACTATACAGAGTCTGCCTGGCGTGAAATGAGATTTACACGGACATAGTTTGTACGGCTACGAAGAATCTCAGCAATATATATATAAACATATATATATATCTATACACATTCTCCATACTCAATGTGAGAGCTTGGTTCTCGGTCACACGCTCAGCAACCAACAGTCATTATAACTCAATGGCGTTTTGAACCAGAAGCCTGACTGTGTATGATAATCTTGTACAGCATATTCCAGATGCATAAAGTATATACGTGAGATCTAGCCTACATGTTTGCGTACGACCGCCTGGGTAATTGACACTGACTCGTGATAGTACGGAATCTATATTGCTCGAGTAGCGGGTGTCCGGCCGTACCACTCGCCGACTGTTTGTGCTCGGGATCGGCGATATAGCCATGACGCAATTCCTCATCGCGATTCCCTCCTACGTACTTTTCCCAGAAAAAATAACTCCTACCGGGACTCCCGCCATCCCGTTATACATATAGTACCGTGAATGTACGATATGCTTGAGGTTTTTCAAAAAATTTGTCTCTTGTTTAAGTGTTACGTTATATATATGGATCGATTGGGGAAATCGTTTGACTGTTATTTAGATTTCTCATTGTTTCCGTTATCTTCTTGAACCGCTGGAATTTTCCTGTACTCTCCGTGCATTGTGTTATTATTACTGTCTTGCGCCATTGTATAATGTTATATAAAATAACGTGGGAATGCTCGGGGACGAGCCAGGAAAGGGAGGGGAGGAAATTATAGTTAATTGTTAATGGAGGTTGAACATTTTTCAAACGAGTCTTGAAGGATTTTTCAATTGTTGTCTCTGCAATTGTGTATGTCACGTGACTCCCTTAGTCGATTGCTGTAGTTGGCTGGTTGATTAATTCAGTGTCTTAATTGTAGATTTGCAAATGGACGGATAAGCCAACGTCGGGCAAGGATGAAGGCAGCTGAGCAACAGCAGCAGGAACACAACTCGATGGATTCGAGTGAGTCTGTTGCCGTCGGTGGCGAATACGCCTATCGACCTCTTACTACTAAGCACAGACGGGCTGGGAGCACGGGAACCACCGGAGACGAGGAGTACACCACCGACGAGGATGAGCTTTATGCCGACGAGACGGATTGTGCTGGTACCAATTTACATCCGCATCCTATACTCAAGTCGGACCTAGCTAGAGCAGCTACTGATCTGTTTGGTTACGCTAATAAGAGGGACGATCAAGATGAGGAACCTACCAGTCTCTTTGACGAGGAGGATAGCAGTAAGGCTCATCAAGCTAGAGATGCCGATGCGGATAAGGCACCATCCCCTTTCACGTACAACGAGGAACACAATTATGCTATATTATCGAAACAGCAACAACGAAATTCGCCTACTCGCGAGGGTTCTAAAAATTTATGTAATTCCGTGGAATCGAAAAACGATGTGAAATCTCATGAGGAGGAATCTGTCGATCAGGTCAATAGACCTGGAGACTTTAGAATAGGAATTGAGTCTAGTACTGATGTGTCGGTATCTTCGGTAACTGTTGTGGACGTGCCAATTCCTGAGGGTGCAAGAGAGAGTCAGGAATCTCATAGAAAGTCCTCGCTTCCCAGTGAGACAAGACAGCAAATCGAGTCTGAGGTATTTCTTATCAGGGGTATTTAATTATGAGAGACTAGAAAGAGTTTGTGTTTTACTGATTTCTTTTTTTTTTTTTTTTGTGAAGGTTGAATCTCAAGCGAGGCAGGAATTGTGTATGTCGAGAACAATGTTCCTGGAGAACGACGGTCCGCCGTCCCCAACGACTGTACAGTGGGAAAGAGCTGTAGCGGAAGTGAAGGGACATGCAGTGGCTAAACTGCAGGACGAGCTCAAGAGAGCTCACGAGGAATTGAAACTCAAGGACGAAGAAGTGGCCAGACTCTCAAGAATACGGCAAGACGTTGAGGCGGAACTCGAGGAGCTCACCGCGAGTCTCTTTCAGGTATGTCACCACATGCTTACTTTCTCCTGATACATAGATCCTCTACGGGTACTCTAACCTAGTTATTAAATGTAATTCATGCACTACTGAAGGAGGCTCACAATATGGTGAGAGAGGCGAACGTGCGACAGGCTACTGCCGAGAAGCTTCTTGCTGAAAGTCGTATGAAGAATGAAGTTCTCGCGGCTGAAGTGGCTGCTTTGAAAACTCTGGTGCTTACCTCGACGCCCGCCAGGCCAAATCCACATTTGCATCCGCAAATTGATACCAGAGGAAGATCCGGAGATGACGGGCAACAACAGGGACTCTTTGCAAAGAAACATCGAAGATCGCCTTCGCATTTCAATCTCAAGTATGGACGAGAAAACTCACCTCCGGACTCGCCGGTCAAGGAACAACGAGCTTCACTGCCTAGCGACAGGGATATATTTGAACGTGACAGGGAAAGGGACAACACCAAGGAAAGGGATCGCGATAGGGAACGGGAGAGAGACAAGGAAAGGGATCGCGAGAACAGAGACTACGGACTTGAGGTTGATCCTCGCGTGCACACGGAATTTCTAAGGTGGAAGTTAAATCCTTCTGTCGATAAGAGCGATCCTTTTGTGGCTAGGATGTTCCGGGAGGATATAGATCTCTGTTTAGACTTTGCCAATAGAGAACTTGGTGCTAAGGTTAGGCAGGCCGTCTTGGATGGGATCATCTTCATCGAAGCTATCAGTGATAAAAGCAAACTCGCTTTTCCCAAGTAAGAATCTTTTTGATATCTTAGCTTTTGATTAACTTTAATCTTAATCATTGTGTTATCGCGTTTTCCTTTATCTTATTATTTCTTTTACAGGAAGTGCGCACTTCTGGAAGCACCCCGACAATGTCACTACCGAATGAGATTAGGAGACCAGGAGAACCAGTGGCACTGTATCTCACAAATCTGCCGCAATCGAGTGAGTTCTCTACGTTCCATTTAGTATGGGATCTTCAAGCGGCGACATTCTTAGTCCATTTCAATATATTATAGAATTGTCTACGTTAACTTGCAGATCATAGCGGTTTGCGATTTTCTAAACTACCTACGATACATCAAACGTGGCCTTGTCAAAAGTTCAGGTGAGCTCTTGGGACAGGAATTGAACGGTCATTTAGTATCGTTATTAATGTCTCATAACAGTTCTTAAGTTGCCCAGTAATTTTAATTAATGAAATTTACTTTTCAGTCCATGACATTTACTGGGAGATTACTCGATTACGAAAGGAAATGGTTTTCGCACGCTTGGGCTTAGCGTTGTCTTCTTAAAGTCCTAATATCCACACACGCCTAGTCGAGCGTTCTTTGCTGAGATACATTTTGCTATATTATTGCTGGTCCATCATCCCTATCTGAATCAAAGGGACCCCATACATATTCTGGGATATAAAATTATCAGAAATGCAATGCCATCATTGAAAATGGCCACGCAGCCATATACCGTATAGGGAGTACAGAATCTTTTGAAACATTTTTTAACGACATAATATATTCTTCTTTTGTTATATCGCTATCTATCACAAGGACAGTGCGATAATGATTAATTTTAATTACAAGAAGTGTTCTGAAGCGATAACGAACTGACCAGGAAAAATTATTTGATACATAAAATGAAAGCAGAGGAACAGGAGATTACGAGGAACAAAGGATAGTACTGAGAGTGAATGATTGCGCAATCTAGGAGAGAATACATGACTTGTTATTATTACATTACTCGACATAAATTTATAATTGTTTCATCACGTCGTTATGAAAACGCGAGGATTTGAGAAATTGTAAATAATATATAATACTCTGTGCATCCTCAGGGTATGATTTTTGCCATTTTTTTTATTCTTGGCAAAAAATCTGTCCGGGACATAGGAAATGGAAGCTCGCCGAATCATCGGTATATAAATACTATATAACATTCTACCATGTATATATTATACGAATGGAGGAAATTTAGAATTTTTTTTAATCATCGTCACAAAGTGACAAGAACTTCTTTGCCTTGATAAAGAACCAAAAAATATTAAGATTTTGACATCGGGCTCATTTTATTTTCCCAAAGGTGAATGTTTTCCTTCGTCTGCAAACATTCCGAATTACTTGATAATTTGCGTCAATCATTTTCCAAGAGACGATTGATGTTATTTGTCTTCCATATTTAATACCCATGTAATCGGACTGCAGACAGGTAAAAAAGAAATAATATCCTTCAATTTTGTTTTTCGCCACGCAATCGACCTAGTTGCAATTGCCAAATCTGCGTATTTTATTGCAGTGTAGGAAAGTTGTACCGACTCAGTGATACTAGTGTACGTTTTTATGTAGAGAAATTATAACATTTGTGAATTATTAATGTGTGATACATATTGTAAATATTATATAACTTTGGAAAGTCTCTGATGAATCTCTTGTATTTAATGAAGGAATTAATAAATATTATTGCCATTATGGAAGTCTAGATCTAGACGCGGGACTGTTGTAGGGTACTCCAGACTGAATTAAAGTTATAATTCATAAAGTCTGGTGCATGATATACTATTAGCAGAGATGCTATTAGAATCTCTGCTTTTAAAATGATTTGACAGTATTTATATAGCATATATACTTAAATAATCGAATAGAGCTACTTTGGTAAACAGCTGTGCTCAAATATATAGTACGGCTTATGACGTCAAGCTGCGCGTGTAAACGTCAAAGAAAAAGTTAAGAAGACATATTAAATCTATTTTATATTCAGCACACAGACGCGTTATTATTTGAGTTCTATAATACATACGTGCATCAAGTATTGAAGATAAATATTTGTATAATATTTAATAATGGGACGACTGGCAGAGGTAAGTAATATTTCTTCATAACCTCAAAACCCTATTTGTGTGTATGCACGTGGATTGATTCATTGTGTCTTCTGTGACAGCTTGCTGGTGATGAGGATACTGGGGATAGGTGCAGAACATTTGTGTTTCAAGATGAAGGACATACTTTGGGAAATGCTTTAAGGTCCATAGTATCTCGATAGTAAGTACAATGATTTTATTAAATATTTTTGTTTGGTAGTCACTTAGGATGTTCTTTGTCGACAGTCCTGAAGTATTGTTCTGTGGATATACTGTACCACATCCGGCTGAAACCAAGATGCACTTTAGGATACAAGTGTCTAATGGCAGAGCAATTGATGTTTTAAGAAAAGGGTTAGAGGATCTTGAGAAAGTTTGTGATCATACTAGTAAAACATTTGAAGCAGCCTGGGAAAGCTATAAGAGTGAGCATGTGGCATAAGATCAATAAAACAGAATAATTCTTATAGATATTTGTAATAAATGCTATAACTTATGACCATTATTTTATATTTTTTATGTAATATTGGATTAGTGGAAATGAGGGTGAATAAAAAAAAGTTTGTTCCATGGAGGATCAGTTTATTTTTAAGCAACCTCCGCATGCCTCTGGCCAGTTACAGGACGATGATTTTTGGACAGATAATCTGCATGCTCCTGATAAGGCGCCTTAGTCAGGGGCAATTCCTTCCACAAATCAGGAGTTAGGTAGGCGTATGTCTTGGCAATGGCTGCATATGTAGCCTTGGCAAAGTTACCCAGAGTACCAGTAGAGCCTCGAGCAGACGTGTAGCAGTCTTCAATACCAGCCATCTGAAGTAACTTCTTGGGAACTGGAGCCGAAACAATTCCAGTTCCTCTGGGTGCAGGGATCAACCGCACCTGGACTGAACCACACTTTCCAGTAACCTTGCATGGAACTGTATGGGGTTTCCCGATCTTGTTACCCCAGTATCCACGACGTACTGGAACGACAGAGAGTTTGGCCAGGATAATAGCACCACGGATGGCAGTGGCTACTTCTTTGGAGCATTTAACTCCCAAGCCGATATGGCCATTACTGTCACCAATAGCAACAAAGGCCTAAAATCAAACAAAAATGTAAGTAATAGAAAATCAAAATTTTTTAATTGAATTATTTACCTTGAAACGTGTACGCTGACCAGCCCTAGTCTGCTTCTGAACAGGCATGATCTTGAGAACCTCATCCTTAAGGGAGGGTCCAATGAACATATCAATGATCTCATACTCTTTGATAGGTAAGGAGAAGAGATAGATTTCCTCAAGAGTGCGAATTTTTCCATCCTTTACTAGACGCCCTAACTTAGTAACAGGGATCCATTCCTTGCTATCTTCCTTGCCACGACCACGGCCACGGCCTCTACCTCTTCCTCCGCGTCCTCGTCCACGAGGACCTCCACGATCTCCACCTCCTCGCGAGCCAAATCCTCCACGGAAACCACCACGTGCGGCTGGAGCAGCGTCCGCCATTCTGTAACAAGTATTATCTGAGCATAACTACAGATATAGAAACGGCATGTGGCTCATCGAAAACTCTAATTTCCTACAAAGATTGCGCGCTCTTTATGTAATAATTAGAAAAATCTATTAAAACTCAATATTATTTACTCAGTTAAATAAGAAAAGGGCCGATATATAGTTAAAAAATAGTTAAAATTCGAGGAGAGCACTTACGTTACTTCTTTCTGCAGAATATGGTCACGAAAGAAAGAACGCTTTTCACTAGGGCGCCACTAATAAAACGATAGTTGGATAACAAAAGTGGCGACATCTCCATAGGAATGCCTCAAACTTCTTAACAATATTATATTCCACCTAAAAAGACTAATCATCTATCATCAATACAACTCAAAGAGAGAATTCAGCTTTTTCTTTGCAATTTCAAAGAGTTTTATAATGATCTAACTCATATTATATAAAATATACTTTAGTTTGTGATTACCGCATTTAAAGAGGCAACAATTTCTAGATAGCTTATGTAGCGTCATCTCATCGTCAAACCGCGAACTTTTCGCAGCTTCGATTTTAGCTTTACAATTTGTTTTTCATTTTATGAAAACATCTTTATATAACAAGTAAAATTTGATTTTCTCTCGGATATTAACAGTTGGAAATCAGAAATCCTGGCCAAGAATATTTAGAAGTACTGAAAATTGCCCAAAATTGTGTACGCGCAACTTCGCCACGCAGGACTCGGCGAGTGGGGGGGAGTGGGGGAAGCGACGAAGACAGCGCCCGGACTCCGAGCGCTCATTCTTCCTCGAGCCGGTCTCCTATACTGGTCTCTTGGAAATACCCCTCTCTTATATTTTCAACCTTCTTCTTTTTCTATATTTATTTCTTTATCCTTCATTCTTTACTTTCTAACTTATCTCTTCCCTCGTTTCTTCTTTACTTTTAAAACTCTATTCCTTACTTTTCTACATTTTGACTTCTTAATTTCTATTTTCATTTCTGATTTCTCGTTTGACTCTGTTCCCTCTCAGTTTCCATTGTGCTTGTATTACTTTTTCTATATTTATTTCTTCTTTACTTCCTTATTTCTTTATATTTCATTCTTTACTTTGTTATTCATCTCTTTCCTTGTTTCTTCTCTACTTTTTGACTTCTTCATTTCTATCTTCATTTCTGATTTCTCGTTT